>NC_087210.1:81543765-81558116 GCF_015104395.2 Macrobrachium nipponense | reverse complement strand
TGTGTGTGTATGTGTGTATACCATGAACACACACCTGTGTATATATAATACAATATAGATATAATATAATATATAATATATAATATATATATATATATATATATATATATATATATATATATAATATATATATATATATATATATATATATATATATCGGTTTACATCACGGGGGGAATAAATTAACTAAAAAAAATTAACACTAACTAATAACTTTACAACATAAACCTTTGAACAGAATTTCTTAAAACTCATTTGAAATAAAAATAACATACTAATCAGTTTACATCTGATTACAACGTTAATCTTAACTACGGAGTTAAGCACAACCTCCTTTTGATGATGATAATAGATATTTTATACATTTTTTTCTTTGTTTTTAGAGGAAGACGTCCATTTCGTAAAATAAACCAGCAAAAAATGCGCCGAAGTTTCTTCGGGGCAATCGAGTTTCCTGTACAGCGTATAATGCTATATTAAACTCTCAGCCATAGCCCATGAAACTCTCAATCATGGCCCCTGAAAATTTCAACCGCGGCCTAGTGGTGGCCTGTGTTGTTGGCACCCATAGCGTTGCCAAAATAAAACAAAAACTACTGAGGCTAGTTTCCAAGATCTGAGGGCGGACAGACAATTCTGATTTTATTTTGTTTTACCTTATTTTATTTTTTACAGAAAAGTAAAAAAAAGGCGAAATACAGACGTTTTAGATTTACGTGACAATAATTGAAGTATTCGACACAGAACACACTTATAACGCCAATTTGAATGGTTCACTACATGGTTTACTCTCTCTCTCTCTCTCTCTCTCTCTCTCTCTCTCTCTCTCTCGCGTAACTGTTCCTAACTGGCAGGTCAGTCTGAATGTTCAACACGAAGTTTCAATGCCGGTCTCAACTTGTAATTGGTCAACATCAATCTACCTACGTCAATTACACACACACACACACGAAGACAACTAGCAAGTGTAAAAGTAATCAGCAAATGTCTCTCTCTCTCTTCCTTCCACCTCTCTTTGTAAATAACACTTTATATACTTAAGACTTCTTCCTTCTCTTCTACGCAATTTCAATCCTTCATTCCCTTTTACTGCCATTTTTCTTCGTTCACCTCAGTGAGCACACAACACGTTCTCCTCACCTCGAATGTCGTCTCCTCCAACCTTCTCCTTCTCTTCCTTTTACCTCATTTTTCCTCCAGCTTTCCTTCCGGGGGTACTAGTGGTACTCCCTTCCCTCACCACCACAAACCCCCCTACCTCCCTCCCCAGCACCTCCAGGGGCGTCTACTCAAAAGCCTAGAGAGCCACTCACGCTTGTAATCCTCAACAAAGTTCCATACTTAACAACCTCCTACTTACCCTCCCCCCCAAACCCCAACACCAACCCCTCCAAGCTCGCCTGAGGGCACCACCCTACCCATACCCCTACCCCTGCCGCTGCTGCTGCTGCTGCGGCATCAATTTTCATTTTCCAGAACCACCATCTTTCCATTTTCCAGAATCATCACCTTTCCACGTTCCAGAATCATCATATTTACATTTTCCAAAATCATCACCTTTCATTTTCCAGAATCATCATGTTTCAATTTTCTAGAGTCATCATCTTTCCATTTTCCAGAATCATCATCTTTCCATTTTCCAGAATTACCATCTTTCCATTTTCCAGAATCATCATCTTTTCATTTTCCAGAGCCTCCATCTTTCCATTTTCCAGAATCATCACCTTTCCATGTTCCAGAATCATCATATTTCCATTTTCCAGAATCATCATCTTTTCATTTTCCAGAACCACCATCTTTCCATTTTCCAGAATCACCTCCTTTCCATGTTCCAGAATCATCATATTTACATTTTCCAGAATCATCATCTTTCCATTTTCCAGAATCATCATCTTTTCATTTTCCAGAACCACCATCTTTCCTTTTTCCAGAATCATCTTTCATTTTCCAGAATCGTTATCTTTCATTTTCCAGAATCATCTTCTTTCATTTTCCAGAATCACCACCTTTCCATTTTCCAGTCATCATCTTTCCATTTTTCAGAATCGTGATCATTTCATTTTCCAGAATCATATTTCCATTTTCCAGAATAGCCATCTTTCCATTTTCCAGAGTCATCACCTTTCCATTTTCCAGAGATATCATCTTTCCATTTTCCAGAAACACCCCTTTCCATTTTCCAGAATCATCACCTTTCCATTTACCAGAATCATCACCTTTCCATTTTCCAGGGATATCATCTTTCCATTTTCCAGAATCACCCCCTTTCCATTTTCCAGAATCATCACCTTTCCATTTACCAGAATCATCACCTTTCCATTTACCAGAATCATCACCTTTCCATTATCCAGAACCATCACCTTTCCATCTTCCAGAATCGTCGCCTTTCAATTTTCCAGAATCATCACCTTTCATTTTCCAGAATCATAACCTTTCCATTTTCCAGAATCATCATCTTTCCATTTTCCAGAATCATCATCTTTCCATTTTCCAGAATCACCACCTTTCCATTTTCCAGTCATCATCTTTCCATTTTTCAGAATCGTCATCTTTCCATTTTCCCAGAATCATCATCTTTTCATTTTCCAGAACCACCATCTTTCCAGAATCATCATCTTTCCATTTTCCAGAACCACCATCTTTCCATTTTCCAGAATCATCACCTTTCCATTTTCCAGAATCGTCATCTTTCCATTTCCAGAATCGTCATCTTTCCATTTTCCAGAATCATCACCTTTCCATCTTCCAGAATCGTCATTTTTTCATTTTCCAGAATCATCACCTTTCCATTTTCTGGAATCGTCATTTTTCCATTTTCCAGAATCATCACCTTTCCATTTACCAGAATTATCATCTTTCCATTTTCTAGAATCGTCATCTTTTCATTTTCCAGAATCACCAACTTTCCATTTTCCAGACTCACCTTTCCATTTTCTAGAATCATCACCTTTCCATCTTCCAGAATCATCACCTTTCCATTTGCCAGAATCGTCATTTTCTTTCATTTTCCAGAATCATAACCTTTCCCTTTTCCAGAGGCTCATTCTTCTACCGTTTAAAAATGAGCCACAAGATCAACCGAGATCGTAATTACGAGTTGGAAAGAAGCTCGGTGATGAATCTCGTAAAACACTTTTACGAGTCGGCCCGAAGGCAACGCGGGAATAATCTATTCGTATAATAAGCCGTAATGGCAGCGTTCGCTTGACCGTAAACACCAGCTTTACTCGACCCGGAGGGGATCGTTCACGTTACTCTGAATGCGGGCGTATAACGGCTATCACGGGGCGTATTAAACGAGCGAAACGGCGCGATTTGCGTTGACGAAAAACAGAAGGACGCGAAATTCAGAGTCGAGTAAGTGGATGATGATTCATTTGAATGTAAGCTAACAAAAACTACGTGAATCGATTCATATTTTCCATTCCTTTCAAAACACAAATCAAACTTAAATATAAATTCAAGATTCTGCTCGCCTGCTTACATCCTTTCTAATTAGATTCCAAATTAAATAAAAAGAGGCATATAATGGGGGAGGGGGGGGGGGGGGGGGGGGGCTTTATTCATAAAAGCAGTCGTTTTAAATTATTACTAGATATTAAAGGGAATTATTGGGGTATAAAAAACGCATGGCTAGGGTGTTAAACTAACTCTCTCTCTCTCTCTCTCTCTCCCGTTTCCGACGGTCTGCGTAGCTGAATCTGACTATTTCAGAATATCATTCTATCATCTGATTTAAATATTTCCCATTTAAAAGCAACAAAAGACATACGTTTACCCATTCATAAATTCTACACCAGCTTATCAACGCGTAAATTCTTCATCGGTTTGATAAGAGTTTCACCATTCAACAAATTAACAAGTTTATCATGGCATTGGGTTGGATTCACGCAGAAAAAACGACGACTTGAGGTGGAGAAAAAATATAGGTGCTGGTCGGTTTGGACTTTTATTTCTAAGCCATTCGTCAGTGGCTTATAAATAAAAGTCGAAACCGGTCAAGACCTACATCCCGTCTCTTGTTTTTCCACCTGGGGGGATGTGCGATCCATAAATCACGTCTTCGTGTGATTATAAGTATACTAACATATACAAATATATATGTATAAACCGACGTTTCATTTTATTGTAAAAATTGATCCCGTTTCGAAAAGCTATACTTACTTGTCCCCCAATATTTATAAGCAGGGCCTCAACCACGCATAAAATAACATCGAGTGTAAACATAAAATGCCTCGGGAAAGCATTCAGAAATACGAGCACCCCTTGAGTGGCCTTTCCCGAGCAGAGAGAGAGAGAGAGAGAGAGAGAGAGAGACGAGAGAGAGAGAGAGAGAGAGAGAGATATTAATTCCAGAAGCAGTAACCAAATGCAGAGGATCTTATAAAAACCATCTAAGAGAGAGAGAGAGAGAATAATTCCCAAACTAGTAACCAAATGCAATCTTACAAAAACCACCAATGAGAGAGAGAGAGAGAGAGAGAGAGAGAGAGAGAGAGAGAGAGAGAGAGATAAATTCCAAAACCAGCGACAAAATACAGAAACCATTTCTAATCACGAGAAAATGCAACAGAGAGAGAGAGAGAACAAATAAAACAACGCAAAATTTACGACAAAAAACTTACAACGGAGAAAACAACTCGTGGCAAAAGGAAGAAAAAACCAAAACAATTCTCACGAAAATATAATCACTAGCTACGAACACACAAACACCCCCTCCCCTCCCCTCCCCTCCACCGCCTTTAGGTAACCACTCCTCCTTCATGCATCTGCACAAACAAAACGGACATGAAAGAGAGAGCACTAGATCGCTGAATGGGAAAGGAGGTAGGGGGTGAGGGGGATAGGGAGGGGTAGAGGGGAAGGGGGTAAGCAGTAGGTGAGGGACGCAGGTTGGTACAGGTGCCCTCATCGCGAAGACTTCTATTTCGAGAGGCGCTCCAGACGTTCCCCCCCCCCCACCCCCCCCCCCCACACCCCCCCCTCCCCGAGGTGACAAACCTTCCCCCCGATAAATTTTTATGCAAATTTCTGTTTACGTATGCAAAAGAGATCTCGAATTATCGACTCGAACCCATTCGGAGAAAATGGGCTTTACGGAGGCTCTCGCGCGCCCCACCCGTATTTCCAGAATACAATGCCCCACTTATCTGAGTTTGCTTATATATACCCCGACCCCCCGGGGGCAACCGCCCACCCCCTCCCCAACAACCACACCCTACGATTCTTATACCGGGAATTCTTTCTCTCACTGTAGATATATATATATATATATATATATATATATTATATATTATATATACTATATATATATATATATGTAAAACAAAGTGGGGTATTAACCATCACACGGAGAGAGAGAGAGAGAGACGAGAGAGAGAGAGAGAGAGAGAGAGAGAGAGACCTTACCTTACAGACCTTACATCTTGTTCGGGTTGCCCCAGGTCCCTCAGTGTGAGGCACCTCTAATGTCTACCAGAGAGTGCTAGTACATCTTCCGGTATATTTTTGCATCTTCCAACCTCTTGGATGGTCTGGGATGCAGTTTGAGATATTGTCGAGCTATTCTTAAACACATCTACGCTCACTCCTGATATATCCTCAGATGAGCTGGCAACGCATTGAATAGACGCTGCATTATCGATGCTGGTGCGTAGTGGATTAATGTCCTGTGTGCTTTCTTATTTTTCTAGGTATAGTTTTGGGCACTATTAATCTACCTCTGCTTGCTCTTTCTGATATTTTTAGTTCCATGATATTTTCTGCTATTCCTTGCTATCTGTTCCATGCCTGAATTATCATGTAGCGTTCTCTTCTCCTTTCTAGACTATATAATTTAAGAATTGTAGTCTTTCCCAGTAGTCAAGGTCTTTAACTTCTTCTATTCTAGCTGTAAAGGACCTTTGTACACTCTCATTGTGCAATATCCTTTTGATAGTGTGGGTACCATATCATATTGCAATATTCAAGTGGACTACGAACATATGTTTTATAAATAAAGCATAATCATGTGTTCAGCTTTTCTTGTTTTGAAGTGCCGTAACAACATTCCCATTTTTGCTTTACATTTTGCCAACAGAGTTGCTATTTGATCATTGCATAACATGTTCCTATTCATCATCACACCAAGGTCTTTAACTGCTTCCTTATTTGTGATTGTCTCATTATTAGGTCCCCTATATGCATATAGCTTTCTTTCTCTGTCCTCCATAATTTATGATTCAAATTTATCAGAGTTAAATACCATCCTATTTACCTCTGCCCAATCATATACTTTGTTAAGGTTCTCTTTGTAGAGCGTTCCTATCTTCATCACAAGTAATTTCTCTACTTATTCTTGTGTCATCTGCGAAAACTCACTACCGAATCCTTAACATTATTGTCTATGTCTTCAATCATAATAACAAACAGTATTGCAGCTAACATCGTACCTTGCGGCACACCGGATATTACCTTGGCTTCATCCGATTTCTCGTCGTTTGCAATAACTATCTGTTTTCTGTTGTGTAAAAATTCTTTTAATACCATCTTCCTACTTTATCCACGATATTGTGTTTTCAATCAATTTTCGTTCGCTAATATACTATGGTCTACTTTATCAAAAGCTTTTGCAAAGTCTAAAAAAATAAAAACCACATCTGTTTCATTTCCGTTCGTTTTCATATTTTTGAATATGTTCTCACGGTGGACTAAACAGTTGGGTTTGTGTACTTTTTCCGGGTACGAAAACATGTTGTCCTTTATTAAACAAAATTATTTTTTATTAAATGTTTCATAATATTTTTCTTCATTACCCTTTCATACACTTTCATAATATGTGATGTTAGACTCAAACAGGCCTATAATTACTTGCATCTAGTCTTGATCCACTTTTGAAAGTAGGGGTAATATATGCTAATTTGTGACTCATCATAAATCTTGCCTGTATCTACACTTTGTCTTAATAATATTGCAAGTGGCTTTGCGATAGAATGAACTACTTTCTTTAACAAATAGCAGGAATTCCATCAGGCCCTGCAGCAGCTCCATTTTTAATTTCATTAATAGCCTGCACAATATCAGCTTCATTAATATCTATGTCAGCTAAATATTCACTATTTTCATCCCTTACTTCTATATCATTATCTTCATTATCTATTCTAGGGGTGAATTCTCTCTTATATCGTTCTGCCAGTATGTTGCAAATTTCCTTTTTTTCATTCGTTTAATCTCCCTTCAATTCTTAGAGGCCTATTTCTATTCTTCTTTATTCATCTTCTTCGCATATGAGTATAATAGTTTGGGATTTTGCTTGATATTTAATAGAGAGAATAATTCCCAAACCAGTAACCACCAAATGGAGAGGTTTATTTTATAAAAACCATCTATGAGAGAGATATACAATGAATATATATATATATATATATAATATATATATATATATATATATATATATATATATATATATATATATATATATACACAATGTGGGGATTAACCATCAGACGGAGAGAGAGAGAGAGAGATGAGAGAAGAGAGAGAGAGAGAGAGAGAGAGAGAGCCCAAATGATTACAGAAATGCATACGATTTATATTTAGACGCAAACCAATGCAGATGTATTGAGAGCAGCAGCAGAGATATTGCCCAATGCAACGCTCCGCTGCTCCCCTTCGGTTTCATTCACACGGCAGCTTTCCAGATATACACTCCAGTATTATTCCATCGCTCGCCTTCTCTTCCCTCCCTCCCTAATCTTCAAACTTATCCATAATGATCCCTTGACTTCTCCCCTGGAAACGAGATTATTCCCACTTACAACTTTCGCTGCCTCCTCGCCTAACTCTCTCTCCCATCCAGGTCATCCAAATTATCCCGAAGTCATTTATTTTCACTTTTTTTTTCTAAAAAACCTAACTCTCATCATCTTGGCTCACCCCCCCCCTCTCCTTGGTGTCTCCCCCCCCCTCCCCCCACCCCCCCCCGCCATACGAGTCATTTCTACCTAACTCTCCCATCCAGGCCATCTAAGGTTTCCCCCAAGTCATTTCTACCTTTTATTCTAAAATACCCGGAGTCCTCATTTATTCCACCTAGAGGTCCACCATTTTTTTCCCTTTTTCCCTAGCAACGAACTCCTTTCCCCTCCCCCCTTAACCTAAAGCCACAACCATCCCATCCCCTCCCAAAACTAGTGCTATTTTCCCCCATCAGTCCTTCCCTAACTATCTATCAGTTCCACCTCTCGTCTCTGGAACTCCCAGCTTCTGTCTGGAACTATTCCTAATCCCAGAGCCTCTCAATGCATCATCTCCCCCGCCCACTGGAACAAGTTCGCAACATATTCCCTCACGCAATCTCCCCCCACAATTAAACCTTCCCCAATCCTCCCCAGTCAGGAACACTCTCCCCACAGACACCTTGCAGCAAAGACACGAAGGATCAATCACTCGGGGATTAAGAAAGGACCAACGAGCTACACAAACAGGTCCTTGGCAGAAGGATGCTGCACCCACTGCTCCCCCCCCCCCCCCCACCCCCCCCCCCCCCCCCCCCCCCCCCCCCGATATAACCAATGCTGAGCGAGAGCGACGTGTGCTTTGATACACCTATGAATTAATGAAGGGATTTCTCCGGAGAGAGAGAGAGAGAGAGAGAGAGAGAGAGAGAGAGAGAGAGAGAGAGAAATTGTTTGGTCGTCAAACCTGTATAACATCAAGCACTTGGGACATGAGTTGACATCCTCTGAGGGCAACAGAGAGAGAGAGAGAGAGAGGAGAGATGAGATGAGAGAGAGGGGGGAGATTGAGAAGAGAGGAGAGAGAGAGAGAGACTTACGACTTGCAAACCTCTTCACCATCCCAACAACATCGAAGATCTTTTACCAGTGCCATTTTTTCCTTATTAAAGCTGCTTTATCTCCAAACACCTATTTCTTCACATTGCACAGAACGCTTGAGAGAAGTTTTCATCTCTATTTTATTTTAACGAGATGCTAATACCAGCATCAATACCATTATCATCCCTCCGCGCTGCTCAATTCTAAAATGGCCTATCTTCCTCTTCAATGATCAAAAAAGATAATTACCAGGTCGAAAAACACCTGACGTCTCATCATTAGCATCATTCGCTGGAGGGGAAACGATCTCTCTCTCTCTCTCTCTCTTAATCTATTTATGTATCGCCCTCAGAGGATGTCAGCTCATTCCCCTCTAGAGCTAAATGTTATGCAGAACTGACGACCATAACTCTCTCTCTCTCTCTCTCTCTCTCTCTCTCTCTCTCTCTCTCTCTCTCTCTCTCTCTCTCTCTCTCTCTCTCTTTTATAGGAATAAGTGTATTTCATATATCAGGCCACATAACTTGCATCATAAATTTTCAGTGTAAGTGTGTGTGTGTATTCAAATGTGACCCTTTACTGACCAAATTCACGACACAATTGAAAAAACAAAATGAATTATCTGCTTAATTATCCTAACTCCATGTTCCAAAAGTCCAAAAGCCGAAACACATAAATAAAAATAACGTAAAAATTAAACAGCCAAAACACAAAAAAAAAAAAACGAATTAAATAAAAATAAATAAAAAGCAAAGTGAAATTGAAACATTGCAGACTTCCTCCCATATATCTACACTTATACGGAACTGACGAAAGCTGCATTGCATTAATAATTCCAAATGGTCCTTACCTCTGGCTTATATATCTTCCTTTCCCAAGCCCGCAGAGACAGGAACACTTACCTGAAATAGAAGAAAAATAATTAAATACCATCACGGGGGTAATTCACCGAATTTCTCAACAGAGGTGTTAAATTACTAATATATCACTTAACTTTTAGATTATTTTCAATGACTAGAAAGAGACAAGGCATGATACAAATGGCTATATTCAAAACATTCAAATTTTAAAAATAAAATCATAAACAGAAAGGAAAAAAAAGACATACGGAAGTACTGGCGTGAAATGATAGAGACAGAAAAATGTAACCCAAGTATCTTCCTCCAATTTGCATAGTAAATACAGTACTGTGAAAACCAACAAAGGTAAAATAAAAAAATGTATCTTCCTCCAATTTGCAAAGTAAACACAGTACTGTGAAAACCAACAAAAGTAAAATAAAAAAAAACATCAAAATAAAAAAGAAACGTGCTAAACGAGGACTAACAAGGGTAAAGCAATTGCATGCAAGAAATAGTCCTATTTTTAAAAGCAAATTGGAAGTTTTAGTACAAAATGGACGAAGGAATTACAAAAGAATTATTGGAAATTATGAACCTTTCATCAAGAATATCTCTTCTGAAATAATTGGTTGCCATTATTGGCTTTTTTTTGTCAAGTGAGAGAGCCTTTAAATAGGCCCTTAGAGCCTCAAAGGGCCTTTAATTATGCTCTTAGAGCCTCAAACAGCCTTTTATTACGCTCTTAGACCCTTACAGGGCCTTTTACGCTCTTAAGAGCCTCAAACAGCCTTTTATTACGTTCTTAGAGCCGCAAAGGGCCTTTTATTACGCTCTTAAGACCCGCAAAGGGCCTTTTATTATGCCACTAGATCACCAAAGGGCCTTTTATTACGCCATTAGACCCTCAAAGGGCATTTTATTACACCCTTCGAACCTCAAAGAGCCTTTTATTAGGCCCTTGGACCCTCAAAGGGCCTTTAATTACGCCATTAGACCCTCAAAAGGCCTTTAATTAGGCCATAGACCCCGAGAGGGCCTTAATACGCATTGTGATAAGGGCACGATAGACAATAAAGAGACGCTTTAAGCCGAGTCCCAGGTCTGATAAACATAAAAGTTCTGTTTGTCCTGTCTGCGATGCCAGATAAAAAAACTCCTACAAAGTACGGCAACAAATTTACCCCAGGGAGAGCGGGCCCTTCAACCTCCTTACCCCTCCCCCCACCCACCCCACCAAAAAATATGGTAAACTTTCCAGAAAGTAGTTTGCAATTCAAACAGAAACTCTGTCCCAGTGAGACCAATATACTGGTCTTTTGCAGATGTTCTCAACATAAACCCTCCCGAAAGCACTAAAAAAAATTTTTCCTTTTTTATTTCATTTTATCATTATCATTTTTTTTCTTCTTCACTTTCAGGAGAGTCAGGGGAAGGATTATGTCAGAGCAAGATAGGGGCGATAGCAGATGACACTAAAGACTGGGAAGAACAGAGGAAAAAGACATGCTTATAACTGATATCAGAACAAACAACAACAACAACAACAACAACAACAATAATAATAATAATAATAATAATAATAATAATGCACTGAATATCTTCAGAACAAATCGAGAGAGAGAGAGAGAGAGAGAGAGAGAGAGAGAGAGAGAGAGTAGTAAATATTAAGTAAATAAAATCCCACTTGCAAAACTCTCAACGGATGAAAACTCAGAGGTTAGGGGGATGAAGGTGAAATACTATTAAGAGTTTGAGACGGTGAAATTTCAAATGGAAGGCTCAGAGAGAGAGAGAGAGAGAGAGAGAGAGAGAGAGAGAGAGAGAGAGAGAGAGAGAGAGAGAGAGAGAGAGAGAATGCCGGCGCCTCTACAGAATGGAAGACCCAAAAAAACCAAAAGGTCTTTAACTAATGAAATGTAAACGGTCTTTTTTGTCCAATTCTAAAGGAAAAACTGTATTAAACAAATGAGGGCCCACCTTTTTTTTTAATTCTATCTCCTTCAAATGAAGCTTTCCTTATCTTATCTCCTTCAGTCTTCCAATGAATCATTCAGTTAGTCTATCTAGTTCAGCATATAAATATTCTATTCCCCTTCAAATAAAGCATTCAATTATTCCATCTCTTCAGCTTTCAAACGAAGCATATAAATACTCTATCTACTTCAAATGAAGCACTTAAATATTCTATCTACTTCAAATGAAGCACTTATCTCCTTCAGCCTTTAAATGAAGCACATCCAACTCTTCAGCTTTCAAACGAAAAATATAAATACTCTTTCTGCTTCAAATGAAGCACTTATCTTATCCCCTTCAGCCTTCAAATGAAGCATCCAATTATTCTATCTCCTTCAGTCTCCAAACGAAGCATGTAAATACTCTATATGCTTCAAATAAAGCACCTATCCCTTTTATCCTTCAAATGAAGCATTCTATTATTCTATCTCCTTCAAATGACGCATCTAATTACTCTATCTCCATCAAATAACAATGTCTTGAACTACAAGGACGAACCATCATTTCAGTCACCTTCTACTCGGGTTTACGAGATAAAAAATATATATTGTATATATATATATATATATATATATATATATATATATATATATATATATATATATATATAAAATATATATATATATATATAAATATATATATATATATATATATATATATAATTTAGACCAAAGGCCAAGCACTGGAACCTATGAGGTCACGCAAGTTGAAAAAGGAAACTGACAGTAGAAGGTGTGAAAGGTGTAGCAGAAGGAAAACCTCAAAACATTTGTCAGAGAGGATGGAAAGTCAGATGGAAGTGAGAGAGAGAATATGAACGGAGGTACAGTTAAAAGGAATAAACGAGGTTGCAGCAAGGGGCCTGAGGAAGGGACGTTTTAAGACCCTTAAGTAATGCCTACAGTACACCACGTGAGGTGCACTGACGGCACTACCCAGCTAACGGGGCACAAACACTATTGGACGAGATAATCGAGCATTGAAAATTCGACGAAAACACATGAAATAAAAATAATTTTTACACGGTTATAACGGTTAATGGTTATTAACCGTCAAGCTCAATTGATTACATTTTTAATATATAAATTTAAGGTCAAAGCTCCCAATTCAACGCATTTCTATAAATGGCTGATCACACGACTCCCAATTTGGTGCCCATTTACAAAATCGTGAAGTATTATATCGATTTAAAATAGCTGAGTGCGGGATATTGAAATGAAAATGAGCTTACTCTCTATTACAAACACACACATACATAACCATATATATATATATATATATATATATATATATATATATATATATATATATATATATATATATGTCATATCACATTACCGTGATTCATATATACATACATCGAGCTACAAATGTCCTATAATATATAATTCGCTCTACCTCGGAATTAACAAAAACATTTTCATATATGTTAACCGAAGAGGAATCTTTTTCGGTTAACATATATGAAAATATATAAATTCCGAGGTAGAGCGAATTAGATATTAAAGGACACTTGTAGCTCGATGTGTATGTGTAGATAAAAGCTATCAGAAAAAAGTAAACGCGTTTATAAGAGAGAGAGAGAGAGAGAGAGAGAGAGAGAGAGAGAGAGAGAGAGAGAGAGAAATAACACCGCTGAAGGCTCTTTTACCCGATGTCTCTCTCGCCCATTATGTAAATCTCACCTAACTTGAATTCCTAATTTTCTGTTTTCCAAATGACTTGGAGATAGGCGTTAAAACTATTCTACTTAGAAACGAGTTTTATTTTTTTTTCTATTTCCAACTCCTCCCCCATTCCCCCTCCCCCCTCTCCTTTTACACCCATTCCTCCTACTTAGATAAGAGTTCTCGACGTTACCGGACAATTCACGATGGCGCTGAGCTCGTTTATGAAAGCATTTCGCCGCTAATTGGGCGCCCACGGCCAAGGGCTGAAAAAGATAAGGGCTTGCGAACACACAAACACGCAACAAACGCGGCCATGTACGTACGCGCGCGTACGCACGCACGGTTACGTAGAGCGCATTTTAAGAGGATGGTTGGTGGTGCTCTGAAATAAAAAAAACATGTGAAGTATAGGTCAACCAGTAAGTATTTATATATAAACACACACACCATATATATATAATATATATATATATATAATATATATATATATATATATATATTATACTATATATTATATATATATATATATATATATATATATATATATATATAAGTAGATGAAAGCTACTCATATGGAACAAGCCCACCAAAGGGGCTACTGACTTGAAATTCAAGCTTCCAAAGAATATTACGGTGTTCATTAGCAAGATCTAAGAGGAAGTAAAGGGAAATACAGAAAGAAGAGATCCTACTTGCTAAAAAAGAAAAAATATATAAAAAAATTACTAATAGTCAAAAATGTATTAAGATGCAAATCACCATTCTGTAACATGTAACCCGTGACTACGAAACGAGAACTGAAGCGTAGATCCTACAGTAGATTCGCATCAACCGTGCATTGGACGTCTACGCCCGTCTCTTACGACGCTCCTGATTGGCTGTTGATAAGCCAATCACTGGGCTGGAAACTCTTCAGTCTCTCTCGAGAGTGTTCACATAGGCAGGATGTATGTTCCGCCTCTCCTGAATGACGTATCCCTCAGGTAAGGTGGAATATACATCCTGCCTAT
>NC_087210.1:81536265-81541265 GCF_015104395.2 Macrobrachium nipponense | reverse complement strand
GCTTTTCAAGTCATCAGATGCAAGATGGTGTTCTTGGTACAGTGGACACGATTGCCAGAACAGTTTTTGGTCGAAGATATGGGGGAGAGACGATGCTCATGGGACCATAAGCATGATAGTTTTATGAAAAAGGGCCTTAAATGAAAAAATGACCAAGAGATCACCATGCGACTCAAGGAAAACTTTCCTGAACTTGCTGATCTTTATACAGATAAGCATGCTGTATCGTGAATCTCAGAATGTTATATAGCCTAGGTCTGCTCTCATTTTTTTTTTGCATTAGCAAATATAAACAAAAATCTTTAAAATTTTCGCAGTGTTTCTCTAGCTTAATTTATAATACAGTCTGACTGTGGTTGTGTAAACAAGGTTACGAATAGCCTATCTAGACTAGCCCTAGCTTATTTTTTTTTAATAAAACATTTCACGTCTTTTTAACCAGGACCGAACCCTAAGACTTTTTTTAAAATTCTATGCAGCATCATTAAACAATGCGAGCACGACCACCTATACTCTGTTTTTTTCCATCTGTCCATCCGCCTGTGATGGTCGCGCATGGTAACACTGCGTCCCGGGCTTTAAATAGTTACGCTATGTGTAAGTTTTAGGTAAATAAAAGGATATCTTGGTGTACATTTTCAACTAAACAGTGTTTTAATAATTTACTGTATGCGAATTACACCGTTAATATTCGAAATAGGATATTATATAAAGCCCGGGACGCAGTGTTACCATGCGCAAACACCACAGGCGGATTGACAGATGGAAAAAACAGAGTATAGTTGCTTTGTTTATCAAGCATAGTTGTTTTATCATTCCGGGAAGTCACAGCTCAGACGGCTTGTTAACGTTTTGACGACGATAACCACAGTATGAAGAAGAATGTCTGTGACAACCAGAGTACGGAATGACGTCGACTTCTTTGGAAAATCGACGACAAACTCAGATAAAGTCGACGGAAATTTCGCTAGTGTGACAGCGCCTTTAGATATACATAAATATACATATACAAATACATAGTATATATATATATAATATATATATATATATATATATAATATATATATATATATATATATATAGGGGTATACAATCCACAAATGAAGTAAATTCCTCTTGTAATTTTAAAATATATAGTTCTTGTAAAGGACTATATATTTTAAATTACAAGAGGAATTTACTTCATTGTGGATTGTATCCCCATTTACTTAGAGGTACGACATAGTACCTGGCTTCTTCATATATATATATACACAGAGAGAGAGAGCACGCGCGCGCGTACAACATGAACAGGGCGGTATTCAAGAAAGAAGTGAGGAAGGGGGAAACAAGAGAGGAGCAAATAAAAGCAAATCGAGAGAACAAGGTGAGCAAGAACTTCAGAAGAGAGAGAGAGAGAGAGAGAGAGAGAGAGAGAGAGAGAGAGAAGCTGTTCTACAGAGAAGAAAGAAAGTGGATCCTGGGGTAAAAGATGCAAATGGGGTAAGATGCTGCCTCATGTGAAGAAGGCAGCCCGAGTCGATGGAGTGAGACATTTGAATATTTGTTGAGTGCAGTAGACAGGAGAGAGAGAGAGAGAGAGAGAGAGAGAGAGAGAGAGAGAGAGCGCTGAAAAAAGGGTTGGTTGAAGAAGACCCTCTCTTAAACAAGTCTTGTTAAAATAAGATGGCTGAATAATAATAATAATAATAATAATAATAATAATAATAATAATAATAATAGTAATAATAATAATAAAATCCAAACGGATCTGATTTGTCCTCTCCGGGTGACAGTAGGGGAGACATGACACAGCCACCCACCCAAGGCAAACCGGTTTGTCCGCCCCAGATTGGGGCATAGTAGGTAAGGGAACAGACGGTTAGGGGGAAGACATCTTCCCTCCTATTAAAAACCTGTTTGTCTGCCCCAGGAGGAGGCGGGGTAGGAAAGGGATCGGGAGGATAGGGAAGGCGTCCAACCCCCTCCTACAAACCTGTTTATCCGCCAGAGTGGTGGCGGGACTGGTAAGGGATCGGGAGGGTAGGGAAGACGTCCACCCTCCTCCTACAAACCTGTTTGTCCGCCAGGGTGGTGGCGGGACAGGTAAGGGATCGGGAGGGTAGGCAAGACGTCCACCCTCCTCCTACAAACCTGTTTGTCCAACCGAGTGGTGGCGGGACAGGTAAGGGATTGGGAAGGTAGGTAAGACTTCCACCCTCCTCCTACGAACCTGTTTGTCCGCCCGAGTGGTGGCGGGACAAGTAAGGAATCGGGAGGGTAGGCAAGACGTCCACCCTCCTCCTACAAACCTGTTTGTCCGCGCTGTGTGGTGGCAGGACAGGTAAGGGATCGGGAAGGTAGGTATGACATCCACCCTCCTCCTACAAACCTGGTTTGTCCCGCCCAAGAGTGGTGCGGGACAGGTAAGAATCGGAGGGTAGGCAAGACGTCCACCCTCCTCCTACAAACCTGTTTGTCCACCCGAGTGGTGGCAGGATAGGTAAAAGGAATCGGGAGGGTAGGAGAGACAGCAAACAGCCCCGGGTTCCAGCGCGATATGCTCGAAATATACAACAATAATAGTAATGAACACAACAAGTCACCTACATTTCCCTCCACTCTCGACCCAACCAACGACACAAAGCCAAACCGATAAAATAAAGGAGCAGCTGAAAGCTGAAGCTGCGATCATTTATCCAGCGCATCGTTCTGATAAATTGCGTCCTGACACTTGGCAACCGTTGGCATGTGCTCTGATCATTGCAAATGGCTGCTTGCAATAACCATCGTCTCGTCGTGCGACGCAATGCAATCGGAGCTGCTACATCACTTCCGAGAGAGAGAGAGAGAGAGAGAGAGAGATGATTTGGAAGTTATCGGCAAAACGGTCGGGTTTCGTTCGTACGAGGTCTTAATGCTCCTGCTACTACTGTTCGGATACGATCATTCATTTATTCATTCGTTCTTAAATTGATTCATTCTTACATTAATTCATTCGTTCGTTCGTTCGTTCTTATAGTCACTCATTCATTCATTCTTACATTCACTCATTCATTCTTATATTCCTTCATTCATTCATTCATTCATTCACATTCATTCTTACATTCACTCATTCATTCTTATATTCATTCATTCATTCACTCATACATTTATTCATTCATTCTTACATGCATTCATTGATTCGTTCTTATAGTCATTCATCCATTCTTACATTCATTCATTCGTTCTTACATTCGTTCATTTTTACATTCATTCACTCGTCCATTCATATTTATTCATTCATTCTAGTCATGTATACGACCAATAAGATCATTCAGATGAATTCTTGCCGTTCGAATAAGACCATTCATTCACTCACTCACTCACTCATCCATTCATTCGTGCGGGCTCTTGCCGTCCGAATATGATATTTCATTTTACTGTCAACAATCGATCACAATAACTCAACAATGAAAGTCAACGCGAAGAGACTCTCCAGATTAATGTTTAATTGGTGAAAAAAACAAAAAAACTTTCAACGCAACTAAAGAAAGAGCCAGTGGTCCCCTGAACGATATTGATATAATTTGAGTGTAATATAGAATTTCGGCCAAAGGCCAAGCACTGGGACCTATGAGGTCATTCAGCGCTAAAATGGAAATGGACAGTGATAGGTTTGAAAGGCGTAACAGGAGAAAACCTCAAAGCAGTTGCACTGTGACACAATTGTTAGGAGTGGGTGGAAAGAGAATATGAAAAGAGGTACAGTAAAAGGGACGAAAATGGTTGCAGCTAGGAGCCAAACGCACGCTGCAAAGAAATTTAATGCCTACAGTACACGGCAAGAGGTCCACTGACGGCAATACTAGCCCCCAACTGGGAACGATATTGATGACAATAATAATTAAGTTCCATGGAAAATATAACAATCTGAAGTTTTATATATATTTTAAATATATATATATAATATATATATCATATATATATATATATATGAGAGAGAGAGAGAGAGAAGAGAGAGAGAGAGAGACGAGAAGAGAGAGAGAGAGAGAGAGAGAGAGAGGAGTCTCAAAAATACCACGTCTCCCAGCTGCGTGAAAGCGTTTTTGAAGTTTGAAATTTCGCTGTGTATCAGGAGAGGTAAGTTCTGACAGTGTGGCCCCAAGTTTAACAGTGTTATAAAAGCAACTTAAGAGGATTTATCCGTCATTCTTAAAGCGTTTATCTAAGGGGTATGCAAAAGTTATCTGAGAGAGAGAGATGAGAGAGGAGGAGGGAGAGTGATGGAGAGGGAAGAGAGGAGGAAGTTTGGGAGGCTTACTAAGGAGAGAGCGAGAGAGAGAGAGAGAGAGAGGAGAGAGGAGGAGAGAATTTATACGTTCAATATGAATTCAAGTCTAACCATGCCAGAGAGAGAGAGAGAGAGAGAGAGACAGATACTGTAACATATTACTGGCATATGGTTCAAATACACTCCCTTCGGAGAGAGAGAGAGAGAGAGAGAATTTTACATACAACTGGTATATGGATTCAAATATACTCTCATCGGGAAGAGAGAGAGAAAAAGAACACCCTTTAGAAAAAAAAAGAAAATATAGCTTGAACACTAAGTACAAATTTACAAAAATTCCGATGATCTTTAAAAGCAGAAACCAACACAGATTCAAACACCAAGTTAGAGACATTACTACCTTTCCACAAAAAACGAAAGTATAAAAAAAAAACTATCCAAATCTACTGATACCATTACACTCACTATTGAAAGCCTTCAATAAAAAACAAACAAACAAACAAACATCCAAAATAAAAACCCTAAAGGAAAACCGGAGCAGAAAACTACGAATCTACCTCAGCCTAGCAATCCAGGACGCTTAGAGGGCCAAGTTGGGCCCCGAGATTCTTGGCATTCCCTGACAGGCAGGAGGGGGGGGAGGCCCACGCGAACTATTCCGGGCACGCAGGCTTCAGCAAACATGTCGAAACGCGAACTGCATACTGCGTTATAACGTCCATTCGCTCAGGAACGGCAACATCGATGG
>NC_087210.1:81506265-81533765 GCF_015104395.2 Macrobrachium nipponense | reverse complement strand
AATATTTGAGAATCCTTCCAGGGAACCGTTGCAATTTGTTTTCAAGAGAAAACAAGAATGAGTAACTGTCTCATAATATATTTTCTACCTGTCTTCCTCTCACGAGGAAACCAGGAGCACGAAATCAGTAAATCAGACTCTGTTTGTTTGTATGGTGTTTTGACGTTGCATGGAACCAGTGGTTATTCAACAACGGGACCAACGGCTTTACGTGACTTCCGAACCACGCCGAGAGTGAACTTCTATCACCAGAGATACACATCTCTCCCCCCTCAATGGAATAGCCGAGAATCGAACTCGTGGCCACCGAGGTGGCTGGCCAAGACCATATCGATCACGGCCCTGAGGCACTCATCAGACTCTATTGATGTAAATGTATTGATAAAAGTATATATGGAGAAACAAATCCTCAGGTATTTAAGGGTAAGATTTATTTTCAAAATATATGTACCCATACATAACTGTCGACTTGCTTCTCCAATTCAAGATTCACACTACTATGAACATTTTTTGTTAAAATTAGTATTTGTTAGCAAACATATGTATAGAGAAATTATGTATGAAAATTATATGTATAGAGAAATTATGTATGAAAATTCGTTAAGTAACGAAATCTACCAGCCTCGTTTCACGGGCAGAACCAGTTCCGTTTCAGGGAATCCCTTTTCACACACACCCCCTTCAGAGGAGGGGGGGGGGGGGGGGGAGGGGGGGGGCGGTAGAATGAAACCCCATTATAAAGGATCTTAGGGGTCCCCACTATAACCCTGCCGAGTTTCATGCCCATCGGACCAGCCGTTAGGCCGTGATTGAATAACAGACGGACGGACAGACATTACGCCCATTATAGTAAGATTAGCATACAGTAGAGATTTGATTTGAATTCATGAAATCTAAGGTGTTCAGCAAAGCAAAGCTAAGCGACATTTTCGGCTAATCAGGAGTTGGAGTGGTTGGTGTATAACTCAGAGATTTACTAAGAAATAATAGTCTGAGAAGTTGGACAGCAAGGTAAAGTAAAAGAGTAGGAAGAGGTTGCAACTAGGGGCAGAGGGGACGCTGGAGAGAGAAAAAAAAAAAAAAAAAAAAAAAAAAAAAAAAAAAAAAAAAAAACTTAAAGAATGCATACAGTCCACTACATGAGGCGCAATGACGGCGATTACGCCTTGCTGAGATCGAGAGCTAAACTAGTTTCCAAACTGTTCGATATCTAATGTATTATTATTTATTATTATTATTATTATTATTATTATTATTGGCACCTTGAATTTCAAGTCAATGGCTCCTGTACGCTTGTTCCATCAGAATAAAGGTTTATCTTCTGAATAATAATAATAATAATAATAATAATAATAATAATAATAATAATAATAATAATAATAAATAATGCGAATTTTAAACAAAAACATTCACATGAGCTGAGTTTAATGGCCACTATCTAACTTAAAACGGAAAACCCAAATAAAGCGTTGCCCTAATGTGTAAAAAATGGTGAAAAATTAGAATAACAGGGATAACTAAATGCCTCAATAACGATAAAAAAAAAAAGGAGAAACATGTGCAGAATACCTTTGAACCCCAAACTTCTAATTTATGATCACAAAAGTCAAGACTTTTCTTTTGGCCCATACAAAAGGAGCTGAAGCGCCCGTCTCACTTCACTACAGAATTCCTATTAAGGAATTCCAACTTGGACTCAAAAAAAAAAAAAAAAAAAAAAAATCGCCTTACTATAGAATTCCTATGAAGTGAATCTAACTTCTCAAAAAAAGCAAAAAGCAAAATACAATTACAGAGAGAGAGAGAGAGAGAGAGAGAGAGAGAGAGAGAGAGAGAGAGAAACTACAATATTTATTCTCTTCCTACAAAGGATGGGAAGGGGGAAAAAATGACAATATCCTTACAAAGGGTGAGACGAAAAAAAAATTTACAACATTTTTTTTATCCTCTCCTTACAAAGGGGTGAGACGGAGAAGAGGAGGGAGAGTGAAAAAAATAAGACTGATGGGAAAATTTAAAAAAAGACTAAGTTACAGCTCTCAGCTGTCTTGTAAGCTCCTCTAATCTCGGAAGATCGGAAGTTAAGAGTCCATATTTACTCTGATGATTGGATTTGTGCCCCGGGACCCCCGAAACTTTGGAAGCCGGACGAGCAGGAGGAGGAGGAGGAGGAGGAGGAGAGGAGGAGGAAGCCGGGAGGCGAGAGAGCGACGAGGAAGAATATATATGCGCTCGAATTTCGAGCCGACCTTCGCCTTCTTCATCTTTTTTTCTCCGGACACGTTTTTCGAAAAATTATTTACGCCTCTCTCTCTCTCTCTCGAAAATTTATCAATTAATCTGCATTAGTCTCTTTCCACAAATTATCTACATTCACTCTTTTTCGAAAAATTTACACACACACTCTCTCTCTCTCTCTCTCTCTCTCTCTCTCTCTCTCTCTCTCTCTCTCTCTCTCTCTCTCTCTCTCTCTCTCTCTCTCATCTATTTCCAAATTATTTACATCTCTCTTTTTCGAAAAATGTACACACACACACTTTCTCTGAAATTAATTTACATTAGTCTCTTTCTCTTCACAAATTAATTACATCTCTCTCTTTTTCGTAAAATGTACACTCTCTCTCTCTCTCTCTCTCTCTCTCTCTCTCTCTCCTCTCTTTTTTCCTTATGCTCTTCAACAGATTATTAACATCTTTTTTTCGAAAAAAAAATGTACAATCTCTTCTCTCTCTCTCTATAAAATGCATCTTTCTCTTCTTTTTCTCTCTCTCTCTCTCTCTCTCTCTCTCTCCTCTCTCTCTGAAGTACCCTTCTTCCTTCCCTCCACCTTCAATGAAGTATATATATATACCTGTTCTAAGCGGCCTCTCATAATGAACCATACCTGCTTCTTTTTTATATTTCACTAATAAAGGGAAAAACGAAAGAGCTCATCGTTTCCCTAATTACCTAGTTCAGAGAGAGAGAGAGAGAGAGAGAGAGAGAGAGAGAGAGAGAGAGAATGATAAATCCCAAGGAGACGGAAATATCATTTAAAAGATATTCACAAGCCGACCTTCATTCGCTGCTCATATATGAGCGCGCCTCCCTGCCCCCCTCCCTCACCCATCCTCTCTCTCTCTCTCTCTCTTCTCATCCAATTACGCCGCGAGTCCTCTCATTTACGTTTCCAATGATTCCGCGATAATGGTGTTTGTCTTTCGTCGAGGCTACGAATGGAAGGAAGGAAGGAAGGAAGAAGACGACGACCTCCACGACCTCCTCCTCCTCCTCCTCCTGGGTGAAACTTTTCCTCCCGGGGACGTTCAATTGGTAAACATGACTCCTGCGCCGAGCGCGTCGCTTCCTTCTCGAAAAGAACTGACCCATTTTTTTTTTTTTTTTTTTTTTTTTTTTTTTTTCAATTTTTCCTTTCCCTTTCGAATTCCTGGAAGGAAAAGTGGGGCGTATTGGCATTCTAAGGTATCTGTTGTATTTCGTCGTGTTCGTTGAAGACTTCGGGTGGAGCTTAGTAACTACTACATGGAAATGGCCTGGTTTCTATTGAACACGCAAGTGTGTTGGTGCGCGCGTCTTCACAGCCGCTCCATTTATATACCACCTCTAGCGGTGTTCCTTGGGGTTCTGTTCTGTCACCCGGTCAGTTCATGTCAAGGACGTTTACCTATACTCTGTTTTTTTCCATCTGTCCATCCGCCTGTGGTGGTCGAGCATGGTAACACTGCGTCCCGGGCTTTAAATAGTTACGCTATGTGTAAGTTTTAGGTTAATAAAAGGATATCTGGGAGTACATTTGCAACTGAAAAGTATTTTAATAATTTACAGTATGCGAATTACACCGTTAATATTCGAAATAAGATATTATTTAAAGCCCGGAATGCAGTGTTACCAAGCGCAAACACCACAGGCGGATGGACAGATGGAAAAAAAAAAAACAGAGTATAGTCAACCTCTTTTTAAATTTGTCCATCAATTAGCTGATTATTCAACCGTCCATATTTCTCCTTCAATCACATCTAAATACTCTTCTGTGTTGATCTATCTTCGTCTTTTAAATCTGATAGTTTTTTAAAATTTACTGAATAAAGATCCTAAACCTATTATTATTATTATTGAAAAATCCTCATAGTAGCACGAGTCTTCAAATGGAGAAGCAAATCCACAGTTATGTAAATGTAGATATATTTAAATTTAAAAACAGCAAAGATAGCTTTCGGGAATCTGTTCGGTTCCCCTTATCAATCTGACACGTTGATATAAGCACTACAGCGAAGTAAACAAAACAAGTCAAAAATGAAGTGACTTGTTTATAAACAATGGAACCGGTCGTCAAGTATAAATCAGGCAATGCCGTCGTTTTCTGATGAAAGCCCCGCCAGTCGTCTGGAACGTCTAATTGGTCCTTGCTGTTTTTAAATTTAAATACATGTACATTTACATAACTGTGGATTTGCTTCTCCATTATTATTATTACTATTATTACTCCGAGGATGAAACCTATTCACAGGGGCCACTGACTTGAAATCCATGTGGCGATCATCAGCAAGAAGTAAGAGGAGGTATATAGTCCAACAAAAAAAAATCTTCAAACGCAGTTACTGTCAACCTCTCGATCGTCTCCCCCCTCCCCCCTTTCATCCTTCCATTACTTTAATGGAATTCCGATTAAACCTCCCACTCCTATTAAATCATGTTCACTGGTTTATGAAGCGAATTCAATCATTCAATTACTAAATCTTTTTTGGCAGTGGAAGTGAACGGGAAGTCCAACAGGAAGGCAAAGGGATATAAGAAACTGTGAGAGCCGAACCTCTCTCTCTCTCTCTCTCTCTCTCTCTCTCTCTCTCTCTCTCTCTCTCTCTCTCTCTCTCTCTGTGTTCGATGGCAAAGTGGATCAGAACTGGAAGTCCATGGGAGACTCCAAGACCATTACGGAATTGCAAGGACCTCTATCTCCAATTCATTCATTTTGATTTACTTATTTATTTTGCATTAGATGTTAACTGGAAGTCCTGAAGGGACTTGAAAAAATACAAAAAAGGATCTAAGAACGTGATAGCCACAAACCAATAATGAATTTGTCAAAATTATAACTAAAATAAGGACTATACCTAATACATTAGAAATGAAAATAGGTTGTAAGCTACGCAAAAACATGGTACACTTCCATCAAATAGGGTATCTAATGTTTAAAATATAATAGAAAATTAACAAAAACCAATACGGACTACAGAGAGAGAGGAAGAGAGGGAGAGGAGAGAGAAGAGAGAGAGAGAGAGAGAGAGAGTAGGAAGAGACGGGCAAAAGGAGGTGAGAAAAAGAAGTTAATAAGAAGAAGAAGAGGGAGAAGAAAAAAAAAGGGAGGAAGAGAAAGGAAAGACAAAGGAAATGGGGAAGGAAAGGTAATAGGGAAGAGACCCCAAAAACCAGAAAGGGAAAAGTCCAAGAAGGGAGGGAGGCAGGAAGGTAGGTACAACACAAAGAGGGAAGAGAAAGGGGATCTCATAAAAGGTTCCTGTATTGCTGCACTTAAATGTCTTGTCCCATAAAGTGGATTCCCAAAGAGCAGACACTCTTCTTTCTTGCGACATTGTCCCTTTATTTATGCCTCCTCCTCCTCCTCCTCCTCCTCCACTCTATCTGTGTGTGTATGTGTGTGGCATTCTTTATCCTTACTCGTCTATTTTCTCACTCCACTCACACCTTATCATAAATACCCCACAATCTTTACTTGCTTCTTCAACCTCCAACTCTCTCTCTCTCTCTCCTCTCTCTCTCTCTCTCTCTCTCTCTCTTTGCCCTTAACCATCTATTTTATTATCCCCTCAACCTCAAACCTAATCATAATCACCCCCATAAAAACACGGCCCCCCCAACCCCCACCCCCCATCCCCGCCAAACAATCTCCACATAGTCTTTTCAACGCCTCTCTCTCTCTCTCTCTCTCTCTCTCTCTCTCTCTCTCCTAAAGTCTAGATTCTCATTCGCCCCCAAAGCAACCCCACAATCTTACAACTTGCGTTTTCAAGCCCCCTTCTCCCCCTTTCTACTCTCTCTTCTCTCTCTCTCTCTCTCTCTCTGTTTGACCGTCTACTTTCTCATCCCCCACCCCACCGCCTCATTATAATCACCCTTCAACCCCACAATCTTCCCACTTACGTCTCCAACCTCCACCCCACCCAATTCGACTTTCTTCCTCCTTCGTGGGTGGAAGGCAATCTCCCTCTCCTGAAATCCTGAAGTTTTGGGGGACTTTCTCCCAGTAAACAACTGGCCCTATCAGGCACGCTGTTAAACTCCTTCCAATCCTATTCCAACTTACTGCTATTTTTCGAAAGTTGTCCCCAGGAGTTGCAATGATCCGAGGTCATGTAGAATATATATATAATTATTATATATATATATATATATATATATATATATATATATATATATGTGTGTGTGTGTGTCGTTGTGTGTGTGTGTGTGTGTGTTTGTGTGTGTATGTATTGTGTAAATATGCACAAGTTCATGTACGTATATACATCTATTTTTATATTTATGGAGTCGAAACCCCCTAATAATTGCATGTTTATTCTGTAATACTTCCTTTCCGTTCTGCAAATCCGTATACTCAGTCTCCTAGTGTTTAGCATTTTAAATCAACCTCATTTTTTCTTGCCTAGGGTATTATTGCTTTTCATATTTTCTCTTTCTTATTGTAGTACCGCTTCCTTTTATTCCCCTCCGTAGATCCTTTTCGTAGAATGGTAGATGTGTGGTGTTCAAGATGTGTTGAGAGCCATTAAAAAAGTTTGTATGACGAGAGGGAAGTTTGTATTAGATTATGTAGATGGTGTAGATTATGTTTTGGGGCAAGAGGCTCTTTGAAGAGTGTGGTGGGGGGGGTGGTGGTGGTGGTGGTCGTGGCTTTATGTATAATTAAAATATATATATATATATATATATATATATATATATATATATATATATATATATATGAGAGTCATATCACATCAGCGTGATTCATATACATACATCGAGCTACCAGATGTCCTTTAATATCTAATTCGCTCTACCTCGAATTAATATATTTTTCCATATATGCTTAACCGAAGGGGAATTTTTTTAGGCGATAAGAGAATTATCGGCTCCCGGGCGCGAACCCTTCAAACCATACAAATCCAGGCCTCTTCCGGTGGTGGTGTAGGTAAAAGCTTTACTGTCGTCCTGGATTTGTATGGTTTCAAGGGTTCGTGGCCGGGAGCCGACAATTCTCTTATCGTCTAAAAAATTCCCCTTCGGTTAAGCATATGTGAAAAAATATATTAAATCCGACGTAGAGCGATTTAGATATTAAAGGACATTTGTAGCTCGACGTATGTAATTGAATCACGGTAATGTGATATGACTCATATATATATATATATATATATATATATATATATATATATATACACACCACACACCACCAAACACCCACACACACCATATATATATATATAAAATAATATTATCACTGTCAATAGTGCTGTCAAATCCACTAACTAAAAAAGCCTTAAAATTATTTTTATTCCAAACAGAGGATGCTGAAGTTACCAACATGCAATAAATACAATACCACGTACAATCAACAACGAACAAGAGACAATTAATCCACTGAACGCTTTACAGAGAGAGAGAGAGAGAGAGAGATGAGAGAGGAGAGAGAGAGAGAGACGAGAGAGAGAGAGAGAGAGAGATAAAATTACATTCAAATAAAATAAAAATGAGGTCATCGTACAAAAAAAAAAATTTGTTAAAACATAAAGTCATCGTACACACACACACAAACAAAAACTCGCAACCGAGATAAATAAACAACACCAAATAAATAAAAGCCACAAGCAATAAGCCCTCGACCAATCCTTATTGTGTTTGCGCCGAGTGAGAAAATAAATACAAACACAATATTTGCAGTCTAGTTTTCAGATTTTCGATGAAGATCCCGACCACAATTTTTTTAATAATATTCACGTAGCCCCGGGGGCGCAGAACCACTGAATATTTGAAACGGATTATTTTCGTGCGAGATTACAATCACGCCAGAAGATGAGAGTCGAGAAAGGGATACGTATACAGGTCTCAATTTATTTATTTATTTATTTTTTTTTTTTTTGTCACCCAGTTATGACAAGTCTTGATTTCAAGAATAAATTTTTTTTATTTGCTGAGTGAATAGTTTTTGTTTTTACTAAACAGTCGTGTTTAGATTATTTTATTACCTAGTAAAACCGTAAGTCTTTTTTCATATTATTATTATTATTGTTATTATTATTATTATTATTATTATTATTATTATATCAGAAAAGGAACCTTATTCATGGGTCACTGACTTGAAATTCAAGCTTCCACAGAAAAAAAAAGTTATTAAAACAATATATCAACAGATTAATAAATAAATTAGATATACATATAATTGACTACATAAATACAGGAGAAAGAAACGATGTACCAAAAATTTAAAATACAATGTCTTTTATTAATCAATTACAAAACACGCATTCATAAAATTCTCTCTCTCTCTCACATGCCAAAGCAAAACCTGATGAATAACAAAATGAAAAAATAAAAGTTAATAAGTCCCGAGCACTGGAGGGTGAGAGAAAAAAAAAAAAAAAAAAAAAAAAAAAAAAAAACAACAAGAGAGAGACGGGAGGTTTCCCAGATTTCAATATAGGAAGCCGAGGAGACTGGAAACTCCATTTCCGCCGCTGGAACAATAAGTGAACGCCAGTAAAAATTGCTGCATATATCTGACACGTTGTGTTTGATTTCACGTTCCCATCTTTGGTGAAATATTAATATTAATAATATACGCCGGGCTAATAACCTACGCTCCACACGGTGAGAGAGACATATATGCAATGCTTAAATTGTATCTGTGTGTGCATACTTTCTCAATATAGAATATGAGTATTTTTGTGCGTCCATATATTTTTCATTATACAGTATACATATACGTGTCATTACCCTATTATGTATAGTTTTCCTACTAATATAGGTATATATATATGTATGTGCATATTTTATATTATTTTATACATACATGCATGTATGTATAAAGTATTTAAGTAAAGAAATGAAGTGCAATAAATACATGCGTTAGGTAAAATCAAGTCCCAAACTTGTGAATTTTTCGCGTCATAAACATTTTTAATAAATATATTCTCTTAGCTAAGAAACAACCAGAATCTGAAACGGAAAACACTGTCGTCGACATTCCGTCGAGTGAACTTTCTGATCAGATCTACCTGCCACTTCTCTCCATGACTGCATCGATGCCTCTCGCTGGGGTCCTGGGTCAAAGGTGCTTTTAAAAGGCCCAAGGTCTCTCGCTCCCCCTCCCCCCTGAACCCCAACCCGTCGCCCCTGCTCTCTTTTGAGGTCCTGATGAATCAAGGGCTTTCCACCTCGTCAACTGCTGCAATCCTCTCCCATAGCGGGGTTTTTTCTCACGCTGTCAAAAGGCCCAATACGAAATACATATAAATCTGTCTCAAAGCGCTCTTGTAAGTCAGTTCGGGCCACGCCCATTTCACCTTTAAAAATAAAGATAACAGGGAGAAGCCCAATCTTCAGGACTTCTGTAGAGAATCAGGATGCTACCTTTTTTCCAGTCTTGTTCATTGTGTTCCATGACCGAGTGCCTCTGGCAACTCGAGAATAGACAAGAGTGCCTCTGGCCACTCGAGAATATCCTTTGACTCTCAATTTCCTGCGATGGACAGCGTTCCGAAGAACCTACGTCGTCCCGTTTACGAGGTCCCCCCTGGGCTTTTTCCTTGACCCAAGGGCCACTCGAAAGTACCAGTCGAAACGCCGCCCTCCCTGGCTAGAAAACGGAAAATGTCTAATCTTCAGGAAATCACCTTTAAATGGATAAGCCAGGAAATCCCCAGAGTCGAGAGACAAGCAGTTTTCGTTCCTGGTGATTGTTTACTAATGGTGTATATTGAACGGAGAGAGAGAGAGAGAGAGAGAGAGAAGAGAGAGAGAGAGAGAGAGCTAATCCACTTACCATTACTAATAATAATACGTTTCTCCCATTGGAGAAATTTATCATAATATTCAACATTGATTAACTGATTATCCTGGCAATAAAGGATGTACTTCGATTGAAATTATTTAATAAATATATATATATATATATATATATATATATATATATATATATATATATATATATATATATATATATATATATATATATATATATATATATATATATGCTATATATAGCGGCAACTGATGTTGAATTCCAAAATGTTTCATGAAGCAAAGAGAATACTTAGATCAGAATAAACTGAAAAAAATAAGATGATTGCTGTTTAACTTCTTTGAAAAAAAAAAATGCTGGGGGAGTAGATTCATTACAAACAGAGACCCCTACCAAGGGTAAAGCTGATAAGGACGAAGTAGCTGCAGAGGAGATGGGTTAATAAATAAAGAGCATTTAAAGATAGAAGCAGATTGAGGAGCATTAAAAACAGCAACCCCTACTAGAGATTAAGCTGAGAGGAAGAAGGGATGATAATAAACAAATATACAACCAAAATTCTTTGCATTAAACAAACATACAACCAACATTCTTTGCTTTGGACAAATATACAACCAACATTCTTTGCTTTGAACAAATATACAACCAACATTCTTTGCTTTGAACAAATATACAACTTTGCTTTGACCAAACATACAACCAACATTCTTTGCTTTGAACAAATATACAACCAACATTCTTTGCTTTGAACAAACATACAACCAAGATTCTTTGCATTAAACAAACATACAACCAAGATTCTTTGCTTTGAACAAATATACAACTAACATTCTTTGCTTTGAACAAATATACAACCAAAATTCTTTGCATTATATAAATATACAACAAACATTCTTTGCATTATACAAATATACAACCAACATTCTTTGCTTTGAACAAATATACAACCAAGATTCTTTGCATTAAACAAACATACAACCAAGATTCTTTGCATTAAACAAACATACAACCAAGATTCTTTGCATTAAACAAACATACAACCAAGATTCTTTGCATTAAACAAACATACAACCAACGTTCTTTGCTTTGAACAAAAACACTCTGAAGCAAGTTCATACAACAGAATTCCGTATAACCTAACCATTCAAAAAAGCAGGCAAAACCAAAGAGCTATATATAATTACTGGGGGTTGGGGGGCAGGAGGGAGGATACGAGTACTGATCAAATAATAACAATAAAAAGACTTAGGCCTCATCTACAGTGATTAGCATTAATTACTTTTGTGGGGATTCGAAAACAATTATCGCTCACGACCTCAAATTTAAATGATAAAATTAATGTGTTAGTGGATATCAGTATTCATAATTTCCACGTTTCATTTTCGGAAAGGCCGTTCCGATGGAAATGAGATCGTATGCTATTTTAACACCCCCCCCCCCCCCCCCCCACCCCCCCCCCCCTCCCCCACCTCTCGTTTCAGATTCCGAAAAAAGTTCTCAGCCGGGTCCTTTGTTCTTGTTTTCTGCTTCGTCGCACACAAAAATCTCCTCGACGGTTACGAGACACACAACACACACACACACACACAAACATATATAATATATATATATATATATATATATATATATATATATATATATACATATACATACATATATTCATATCAAATGTAGCACGAAGGAACACACGCTTGAGAAGATCGCCGCAAAAGGAATCTGTTGGAGTCCATTTTTATGGAAGCCATGTCAACAAGAAATTTAAATCTCCACTCTGGATTGTCCCTTGATCCTCTCTCCTTGTCTCTTTTGCTTAAAAAACACGCCGCCCAGATTAACAAACTGTAACTCCAAACACTCCACCCCCCGCTCCCGCCCACGCCCCTTTCTGTTTTTTGTATATATAGGTCTGTCAGCTTCTATCATATTGTAAAGCAAACTACAAAAATACTTGTTCTAAGTCCACAGTTTCGCTCACCTTTCTACCGTGGATTTAAGGATACATACATAAATGGGTGTGTTTTGGAAAACTACATGTTACTAATACTACGGCAACCTACAACCACCTGCTTCTCAAAAACGACCCAACAATCAACCAATTCGAGACGTTAAAAAACAAAAAAACAAAAACAAAAAAACTATAAAAAGTACAGATAGAAAATTCAACGCTACGCTCCTTAACAGTCTGCAAACACTACACGAAAATTAAATTCGGGAATCCGTTCTTCTTCTCTTTCCATTATAAGGACCACTGCCGTCGGCTGGATGGAGAAATAACACGACGGATGGATTCAAGAGCATCTATCTGCTAGATTCAGCTCACTGGCTGATGGTGAAGTCAGCCAAGGCTTCAGCGAATGTCTTAATGTCTACTGGGAGAGGTTACTTAATATTCCAGGATTTAATTCGTAAATAAATACGCATTGAAACACATTCTTAACTGGTGAGTTGGAGACGTCTTCAGCGAATGTCCTAATGTCTACCAAATACGCAAATTAATAGGCTAAATAAGCATTTACACGTGTTTTTAACTGGTGAGGAGGTGACTTCTTCAGCTAATGTCTTCAAGTCGAGGAGAGGTTACTTAATATTACACGATTTAATATGCAAAATACGGACTTACAAGTGTTTTTAACTGGTGAGTTGGTGACGTGTTCAGCTAATGTCTTAAATGTCCAGGAGAGGTTATTTAATATTCCAGGATGTAATTCGTAAACGAATAAGTATTTACACGTGTTTGCAACAGTCAGATGTATTGTATGCGATACCACGCTAATAGTGGAACAATGACGAATATGAGTATGTAGGATATCGTAACATTGGTTTTATTAATAATAACAATATTAAGAAAAGGAATCATATTCATATGGAACAAACCTACAGGGGCTACTGGCTTGAAATTCAAGCGTCCAAAAAATATTATGGTGTTCGTTAGAAAGAAGTAACAGAACGTAATGGGAAATACAGACTGACGAGATCACTTATTACGGAAGAAAAAAGTAAATTACCAGAATAATAATTAAGTGGGTAAAAATTTTATTAAACTATTGAAATATAAGGAGTGTGGCCTTCATTTTAACTCTCAAAAAAGTCGTTTTTTCGTCCGTTTCATCCAACCTCCAGAATGATCCAGCGCAAATAAATTGGATTCAAGAGCGCAAACCGATCTAATTCAAAAGCGCAAAATAAATCTAATTCCAAAGCGTAAAATAAATCTAATTCAAAAGCGCAAACTGATCTAATTGAAAAGAGCAAAAGAATTTCAAGGAAAGTAATAAAAAGTCTTCTGACATCCATAATCTGCCACTCCCACCTCGCCCGTCACCCAAACCCCCCCCCCCCCCTCCTTACCCCCCTGAAAAAAAAAAAAAAAAAAAAAAAAAAAAAAAAAGGCCAACCGCAACTGCTACCCAACATAACACCCGAAACTTGGTCCACCCACCCACCCACCTCCCCCTCCACCCCTAACATCACACGTTTGCAATAAATCCCTACCCCGCAAGATATATAATTACATATGAGGGGGTGCTATAAAGTTTGGTAAATTAGGGGGGTTCTGAGTTCCCTCCCTCCCACCCGCCCCCGCCCCATTCGGGACCGCTTTCCCGAGACCCCCCAAAAATAACATCGGGTCCAATTTATTCCGGGGGTAATTTCTATCTCGCTACCAATCCGCAGTATACGACCTTTTTCGTTGCAAGATAACGACGGCATCCAAAAAGCAATAATGCGGGAAAGAATAGCAAGTTGTTTTAAGAAAAGGGCGGCGGAATTATTATAATAATACAGAAGAAGAAGAAGAAGAAGAGAAGGAGAAGAAGAAGAAGAAGGAGAAGAAGAAGCAATGGCGGACATTTTAACCTACCATGTCAAGAGAACTGAAAATAATAACTAAATACAGGGTACTTCTTTTGCGCGCGCGCGCGCACGCACACACACACACACACACACACATATATATATATATATATATATATATAATATATATATATATATATATATATATATATATATATATATATATATGTATATATATGTGTATGTGTGTGTCTGTGTGTGTAGAACCGACTAGTAATTTGACAGATACATATGAAATAGTAATAGCCACAATGCCCTCGTATCTCCTCGAATTCTTTGCTCTTTTTTTGGATACGCTTGTCACTAAAAAGCCTTGAGCTCCAACTTCAAAGATATGAGAAGAATTCATGATGTCCGGTAGCGGGAAACGAAATCACGATACCATAATGACGTTGACATCTTTTATGGAGCTTGTAAACATAAGAAGTCATCTTCTGGAAGGGTTGCAGATCATATATAATGGGTTTAATACAATCGTTTAAAACAGGAATTAGAAAGTAAAATCTTTTTCCGAAACGGCAGACACCAAACAAATATTAATACTAATAAATATAAAACGGCAAATAATTCAAAGGAAACTTCAGAGAAAATATTCATGTGAAAAACATGACATGAAGACATTGCAAAAAAAGCTGGGAAGGAAATATTCACGCGGAAATATATGAAAATTATGAAAAAAAAACTTACAGAACTTTTTCAGTCTTCTGAAAAAAAAAAAAAAAAAAAAAAAAAAAAAAAAAAAAAAAAAAAAAAAAAAAAATTTAAAAAAAAAAGGGAAATGTTTCAGAGACGCAAAATTACAAGGCGGCATGACACAGGCCAGTCTACTTCCAAGTTAAATTCATGAGAATTAGCGGGCCCACAATAGCTCAACGCAAGGATTGTTACAAAAAAAAAAAAAAAAAAAAAAAAAAAAAAAAAAAAAAAAAAAAATGAAATGCTGCTCACGAATAAATGGCCACTTTCAAATTCCATGAAGTTACCAAGAGCAAATTCATTTACAAGTTTTAACTCTTTCTTTCCTTCTTTTTCAAAAGCATGGCCGGGGAAAAAAAAGTGGATATTTTTCTTTCTCGTAGATCGCAGTTGGCATTTACTATTTCCATTTCACTGTCGTCTCTACCGGGCAGGTAGCGGACCGGGTAGGCTGCTTTTAAGCCTTCAAAGAAAATTCAAATATATTCCTAATCCACGCAAGCATGTATACAGGAGGAAAATCTCGCAGTTGCACTAAGGAACAATCGTCAGAGGGGGTGGAAAGCCAATTGGAAGAATGAGAATATGAAAGGACGTATAGTGAAAGCAATGAAAAGTTGCAGCTAGAGGACCTTTTAATTAATTCCTACAGTACACCATGTGAGGTTCACTGACGGCGCTAACCCCACTACGGGGACATAGAGCGTCCTAACATGTTTGATAATGATCCATGAATTAGTTTTTTTTTTTATGTAATCTTACTATAATGGGCGTTATGTCTATCCGTCCGTCTGTCATTCAATCACGGCGAAACGGCTGGTCCGATGGGCATAAAACTTTGCAGGGCTTTAGCGGGGACCCTTAAGATAGTTTATAACGGGGCTTCATCCTACCTTGCGGCCCCCCCTCCCGAAGGGGGTGGGGGTGAAAAGGGATTCCCTGAAACGGAGCTGGTTCTCCCGTGAAACGAGGCTGGTTGTGCCCGTAGACATAAGTTACTTTACGAATTTTCTTACATAATTTCTGTACGCATATGTCTGCTAGTATAAATAAATAAACGACGACAGGGTAGTGCCTATATATATTCTGTAGCCCCGCAAGAACCACCCAAACTGAGGACGGCCATGGTACAAAAGAGGCTATACAACAGAGCTAAAGGCTGAAGCGAAACTTCCCTTCTGCATAGCCAACATTAAGCCCATTTTTAGAAAGAGACACTTTTGCTAAGAGATATTTGAACGTTTTTATGTGCCAGATTTTACATACACACAGACGCACACACATACTATTAAGAAAACCACTTGGCGTAACGTTAAGAGAAAAGGTTTGTAAAAATGAACTTTCTGTTCATACGAAAAGAATAAAATGAATTCGTAACACATATGTGTGTGTCTATGTGCATGAGAGAGAGAGAGAGAGAGAGAGAGAGAGAGAGAGAGAAACAATATAAGGACAATGCAATGGCCACGCAAATACATAAAACAGCATGAGCAATAAAGTCGACTCGAGGGCGACATAAACCGTACCACCACCACATACGCAGACTCCTCCTCAGCCTCTCCCTCCCTTCCCCCCTCCTCCTACTCTTAGGGGGTTGGAGGGGGGGCAGACAACGAGCCTTGCTGACACATCAGACCCTCTTCTGACACATGGGGCGAATCATGGCGGCGAACGGGAAATGAAAACGCGCATATAAAAAAGACAGACGCATCGCCACTCTGTTAGGACAAACTGCACAAAAAAAAAGAGAAAGAAATGAAGGATAAATAAAAAGTTTATATACAAACAACTAAAAAGTCGTCATAAATATATACAATAATAATCGTCACAACAACAAACGCGCAGCGGTAAAAGATAAATGCACAAGATAGTAGAACGAACAACGCAATAGGAAGAATGGATGGCATGTAATCAAAATGACCAATAACATTATTTTGTACACATGTCGTCCTCGGCACGTTTGTTTGCTTGTTTGTTTGTGTGTGTGTGAGCAAGGTATGAGATGAAAAGAGAGAGAGAGAGAGAGAGAGAGAGAGAGAGAGAGAGAGAGAGAGAGAAACGATTATGAATTACTTGACAAAATTTGCCATCAGAATTCCAAATGTTAGAGTAATTATAAAGGGAGGAGGAGGAGGAGGAGGAGGAGGAGGAGGAGGAGGGGAGGAGGAGGAGGAGGAGAGAGAGAGAGAGAGAGAGAGAGAGAGACGAGAGAGGAGAGAGAGAGAGAGAATCCATCAAAACCCTTAATCCTTTTTGTTATAATCATACTGCGTCAAATATTACGGGCGAGAGGCCACCTCACGACCTTTAATCCTCAAGAAAACAAAAACAAAACAAAACAAAAAAATAAGAGAAGGTCAGAAAAGACCAAGATAGAGTAATTTAGAAGATGAAAGATCGAGGAGAATGGAAACAGAGAGAGAGAGAGAGAGAGAGAGAGAGAGAGAGAGAGAGAGAGAGAGAGAGAGAGAGATATTGCCAGGAGCCAAACTAGCTCGGGGATCGAAGTACAACATGGCGCACGCAGGCACATCTTGATCTGCCGACTTCTTCAGACAACTTAAATCCCCCTCCTATCAAAACCGTATCTCCGGCTAAAGGAGACAGAACCTAATACACGGAATGGAGAGAGAGAGAGAGAGAGAGAGAGAGAAGCCCGATCCCCGAAAAATAGGGATAAACCCACCTCTCGTATGAAGGTCATATGAGAGGCAGTGATCTGTTTATCAAGTACATAATTTTGTATGGAATGGAATGCAGAATTTAGGACAAAGGTAAAGCACTGGGGCCTATGAGGTCATTCGGCGCTGGAAAGGAAATTGAGAAGTAGGTTTGTTTGTTTGTATGGTGTTTTTAAGTTGCATGGAACCAGTGGTTATTCAGCAACGGGACCAACGGCTTTACGTGACTTCCGAACCACGTCAAGAGTGAACTTCTGTCACCAGAAATACACATTTCTCACCCCTCAATGGAATGCCCGAGAATTGAACTCGCGGCCACCGAAGTGGCAGGCAAAGACCATACCAACCACACCACTGAGGCGCTAAAGGTAGGTAGGTTTGAAAGGTGTAACAGGAGGAAAACCTCGCAGAAGCACTAGAATTGTAAGGAGAAGGTAGATTAACAAGATGGAAGGTAACATAAATGGTGGTACAGTAAAAGGAACGAAAGGGGGTTGCAGCTATGGGCCGAAGGAACTCTGCAAAGAACCTTTAGTAACGCCTACAGTGCCCCCTGTGAGGGTGAACTGACGACACTAGCCCCCCCCCCCCTCCCCACGGGAAATTGACTCATCTGTCCACCTATGAGGTTAAAAACAGCCAGTTTTCCAATCCTGTGCTTCCGGTAAATGAAAATAACCAGATTTTCTTTGTTTTTGTTTGTATGGTGTTTTTACGTTGCATGGAACCACTGGTTATTCAGCAACGGGACCAACGGCTTTACGTGACTTCTGAACCACGTCGAGAGTGAACTTCTATCTCCAGAAATACACATCTCTCACTCCTCAATGGAATGGCCGGAAATCGAACCCGCGACCACCGAGGTGAGAAGCAAACACCAAACCAACCACGCCACTGAGGCTTACTAACCAGATTTTCGTCGCTCTATAAGGTCTGAAAATCACCAAATGACAGAAAGGATTCGTTTGCAGCTTTGTAATACAACTGCCAAAAAAAGGAGCATAAAGTAATTACTGAACTAAATCTCAGGACACGGGAGATTCACGTACGTTAGCTGTTTTGTCAAAGGAGACAAAGGTGGATGTTACAAACAATTACTGAGACCGAGGTAAGAGCAGAGGGGGATGCACGACTGGGAAGGACAAAGAGCGATTCCCATTTAATGATTTAAATGCGAAGGTGCATTACAGTTCAAGAGATGATGACGCAGAAGGCAAATATGGAATTACTGGAAACGGCAAAGCAATTAATTTGAAAGTGAGGAAGCAAGTTGGTGGATGTAATGGTGAGAAAGAGAGTGGCTGGAGGTATACCTGATGATTATCTGGTTGAAGTTTTTGTGAGGATACTTTCAGTTTGAACGGAAGAGTGAAAAATGCTGCTATAACCATATTTAAAATTGATTAGTTTTAGTTAAGGAAAAAGTTGATAATGGAACTATTAACGCGATTAAAGGAGGTAAATTTGACGTGAAAGAATTGATTAGTTACTAGCCAGATAAAGAGCTGATAAAGGGGCTTGTGTTAAATCGCCAAAGTGGAAGGGGATATGAAGAGAATGTAAAATTCCATACGGGAATCACATTAACAGAGGAATGGGGAAATTTAAAAAAAAAAAACTAAAAAATTGTAAGGAGTGCAAAAAGATGTTGGCTAAGACAAGCAAAAGAGAGGCGTTCCTCTACCTTAGGTCAAGTTATTCCAGAAGTGAGATCCAAAGGAAAATGGATGCAATTAAAATACTAGACTGACTTTGATGAAGTACCCGGGGGAGGTAAAAGTTGAAAGTAAATGCAGAGAAAGGTTAATGAGCACCTGAGAGTTCGGATAAAAGAAGCGAATGGGGAGATGCTTTCTGAAAAGAAGGGAAGATGAAAGTTATTTAACGAGAGCAAGATCATCTAAATAAAGAAGTGGTATATCTCACACAAAAAAATATCAGTACAAAAAATGTAACATGAAGAAAATGTGAGAGATAAGCATCACTTCAGCCACAAAAGAAAGTGAAAAGATTCAGGACTGCTCCACGAGAGAGAGAGAGAGAGAGAGAGAGAGAGAGAGAGAGAGAGAGAGAGAGAGACTACTCTCTCATATCCCATTTCCTCATCCGGCGAAATTTATTAGACTAAACCGTAGCTAGCCACCCGCCAGACTTCATATCTGGCCACAGCGGCGCACAGTAATAAGATTCCTAACCATATTGTTTACACACTACAGGACGCGCGGATATGACGCAGACGGTGGCAGAGATAAAAGACCGTGGGGGGGGGGGGGGGAGAGGTGAGAGCGCCAGTGTATTTTTGAGGGCATACCAACGTACGCATACTTACTGCATAAATAAATAAATAAATAAATAAATAATATAAATATATATATCATATAGTATATATATATAGATAGATAGATAGATATATATATATATATATATATATATATATATATAAATCATATATAATATATATAATATATATGTGTGTGTGTGTGTGTGTGTGTGTGTGTGTATAGGATAGATAGATAGATAGGTATATCCATATATATATATATATATATATATATATATATATATATATATATATATATATATAGTATGTAACGTTTGCTCCCTCAAAAACAATCTAATGGCGGGCTCTCTTGGTTTCAATTTAGTAACGGAGAGAGAGAGAGGAGAGAGAGAGAGAGAGAGAGAGAGAGAGAGAGAGAGAGTTAGGGGGGGTTCCAACTCAGAACTTTCATATTTTTCCTGGTTGGTATGCGTATGTTTCGAGCTTGTACTCTGAGAGAGAGAGAGAGAGAAAGAGAAGAAGAGGGGGGGGAAGAAAGTACACCGAAGATTCTTGTAGGAGAGAGAGAGAGAGAGAGAGAGAGAGAGAGAGAGAGAGAGAGAGAGAGAGAGAGCTGGTTACAGCCCGTAAAACATGCTAAACCAGACAAAGCACGGAAACGGAAGCCAACTACGTAAACGTTTAAAACAATAAACCCCGAGAAACTTAACAAGACGTCACCTCAATACCCATTTGTATAATTTAACTTAAGAAAAAAAAACATTAATGAAGACGTTCACAATGATGTGACAGTGAATTTTTTATTTTTTCTTATCTTTAGATTATTTTAAATGGCTTCACTCCAAACTTGGCACCCCGGTGCCAAATCTAGTCGTGTTTACACGACAACACTTTCCCAAACATACGTGTATGACGTCAATCCTACAAGCAATTTAAAAAAAAATTTAGCTACACACTCACAATGCCTGATAAAACACAAATTTTTTTATAAATCATGGAAAGACTCAAGACTCCGAATAACAACGGTCAAACCTCACCATCTTCACGCAACACGGGTTGCAAAAGGTCAGGCAAGGTAAAAAAAAAACTTCAAAAGACCTTCTCCTTCAACAAACACTGGGAAATGCAATCAAGCTCCGGACTGAACTTACTTACTTTTCGGGGCTTATTTTTCTCTAAGAATTACAAACAAACTTGAAATTGGAAGGTACACATAAAAGAGTCAATACCGAAAGCCCAGAGTCGTCGTCTTCTTAAAAGGAGTGCGAGATGTGTCTTGACAGGTAAATAAACTAGTAACCGAAAAAAAAACAGTAGCGATGTATTGAAAACCAAGAGGCCCTCTTCAATCAGCTGATGTTACTGACAGTCTGTTTTATTTTATTTTTATTTTTTATTTTTACGTCGACATAAACTTAAAAAGACACGATAAAACCTACAAAAGAAATTATCCATTACATTTTGGAATCCGCTAAGATACTTCTACGCTATTTTGAGGAGATCCATACTGACATTAGAAAAGAAAATATGGTGTAGCTACACAGTAAGCTTAAACATTGTCGATGTCCAAGATTAAAGTTATAACTCGCAATTGCGTTAGTGACAATTTTCAGTAACTCTCTCTCTCTCTCTCTCAAGCTACAACTACTCCGCAGGGATAATGGCGACGCCGTTGCCGTGCTTTTCGTCAAATGAACGCCGATCCAAGATAAAGCTTGATAAAAGAGAAAAAAAAAAAAAGCACGAAGCGAACCCTTTCGAAATTGGCGACACGTGAAAATTGGCGCGGGAAATGCAGACTTGGCACCTCAATGCCGTAAATTGCCAGAAGTAATGATTTTCCGAAGGCTTGATCCAGTTCCGACAAAGAGGGGAAGGGGGTTGTGGGGGGGGGAGGGGGTGGGGGAGGTATTTTAACAGGGTATTTTTGCGATGCCCAGGCGACCGTGCATGTTTGCTTCCTCTCGCCTCGCTGGGCGCTGTTACATGTATATCATTTTCGTTGTTCAGAACGAGAGAGAGAGAGAGAGAGAGAGAGAGAGAACATGATTTATATACACTTCATATTTCTGCTAGGCAGTCTTCCTCTATCAGTTTGGAACGCTACTAATTTTTCGCAACTGACAGAAAATATATCTCTCTCTCTCTCTCGTCTCTCTCTCTTTGAACGTATTGAATGATGGTGATTTTGTGCTAAGACCACTTCTGCAAAATTACTCTCTCTCTCTCTCTCTCTCTCTCTCTCTCTCTCTCTCTCCAAAATCCTTCAGGAATACACAACCAATTTCGTAATTAAGAGAAACAACCAATTTCGTGATTAATAGAAAAAACCAATTTCGTAATCAGAGAAACAATAACCAATTCCGTAATTAAGAGAAACAACCAATTTCGTAATTAATAGAAACAACCAAATTCGTAATTAAGAGAAAGAACCAATTTCGTAATTAAGAGAAAGAACCAATTTCGTAATTAAGAGAAACAACCAAATTCGTAATTAAGAGAAACAACCAATTTCGTAATTAAGAGAAACAACCCAATTCGTAATTAAGAGAAACAACCAATTTCGTAATTAAGAGAAACAACCCAATTCGTAATTAAGAGAAACAACCAATTTCGTAATTAAGAGAAACATCCCATTTCGTAATTAAGAGAAACAACCCAATTCGTATTTAAGAGAAACAACCAAATTCGTAATTAAGAGAAACAACCAATTTCGTAATTAAGATAAACAACCAATTTCGTAATTAAGAGAAACAACCAAATTGGTAATTAAGAGAAACATCCCAATTCGTAAGCAGGCTCGACTTGTTTCCAGTGACAATGGATGGCAGAGATTTGTCTTCCATTCAAACGAAAAATTATATTTCCCTTTTGTCCTCCTGTTTACACTCCAATATTATAATCTGCCGCGCATCGCTCTGCATGTTAATGACCTTACAACCTTGTCCAATAAGGAGGGTTGGTTATTTTGAATAATAACAATTATAACGCAACACGCGACTATATTAGTTTAGTATTTCAACTGTGATACTAAATGTTATATACATACATACATACATAAATACATACATACATACTATATATATATATATATATATGTATATATACATATATGCATATATATATATATATATATATATTATATATATATATATATATATATATATATATATATATATTATATTTATATATATATATATATATATATATAACTGAATCATGTAACTTTTGTCTTTTATATATATACATATAAATGGAAATAAATTCTTTTGTATACTTCAGATTTTATATATATATATATATATATATATATATATATATATATATATATATATATATATATATATATATATATATATATATATATGTATATATATATATATATATATATATATATATATATATAATATATATATATATATAATATAAGCGAATACCACGGGAAATGATAGGCAGGAATCCAAGCGCTTTCGTCTTTATTCAGACATCGTCAAGGAAGCTACTAAAGTACAATTGGAGAGGATAGCCTCAGGTACAAACAAGATCAGGTAATACCAGATGGTTAATTATCAAAAGGGTAAAAATTAAAAGGGATAATCCAGGATTATCGGATATCACACGGTCACAAACTTAAACAAACAGATTCTAACCTAACCGAAATTACAAAGTATCTTTACAGTCCAAAACATGTAAAAAACTGAATATATTAATTTTGTTGCTTATATGTATCTACAACTTTTTTCATTATGAAAAAAAAGCATCAAGTTTAAATAAACCAAGGGGAACAATACTTAAATTTAAAGAACATTTCTATTATTTGACTTGATAAAACAAGATTCAATGATATTCCTTTTAACTGTGTCATTACATGGGACTAAGGCTTCGTGCTTGACTCCAGTTAATAGGATGGTCTAAATCTCTCATATGTACAAATAATTGCATTCGATATTTGCCCAGTTTCTCACAGAATATTGATGTGCGTTAAGGACGCTGTGAAAGAGATTTACCGGTCTGTCCGTAATAGATTTTATCACACTTTTTTGGCAAGGAATTTCATATATGCAGCCTGGAAGATCTTTAGGGAGAATTTTTGATACTAAACCTCTTGACATTAATATTACTGAAAACAACATTTATGTTAAAAAGCTTTAAAATTCTAGGAATATCTAAAAACCTTCATCATAAGGTAATTTTAGAATGTTATGCTTACTAAATTCAAGTTTGTCATTAGTTGAATAAAATGTTTTTTTCTAGCTCCTTTTCCATGCCACATCTACAAAAGTCCTTGGGGTATTTAAGTTTCAATGCAATTATCATAAATAGTTTTTAATTTCAGCGTCGTCAATGGGAAAAAAACTGCGGGCTACAGGACACCGTAAAGCCCTTAGAAACATCCCAAGAAAAAAACACAGAGAATTTAACATTTTTGTTGATGGTGATTGGAGTAGTAATGAACAAATGAGGCAATATTAGTTGATTTTCGAAAGACTGAAAAAAGGTGAAATTTCTATTGTTCTTTTCTATGGAACAGTTACATCAAGAAAATTCAAATTACAATTTCTTTCTTCCTCTTACAGTAAATTTTATAGAGGGACTAAATTATTGAGATTATTAAGGAATTCCTGGAGGTTTTCGTGAAAAACTGGCCAAATACAAGAAGATATCATCCACGTATCTAAACCGAAATAACTTTTTGGGGCAAAAATTCTTGGTAAGCAGTTTTTGTCTCAAAAAATTCCATGTAAATATTGCTAAGGACAGGAGATAAGGGATTACCCATGGCCATGCCAAACCAAAACCTTTTGTACAAAAAATTCCCCCCATTAGAAACAAAATTTTTACTATCTTTTGATGCATAACCATTATTTGTTTTATCAAGTCAAATAATAGAAAATGTTCTAAAAAAAATTTAAGTCTCTTGGTTTATTTAAACTTGATGCTTTTTCTTCTAATGAAAAAAAGTTGTAGATAAAAATATAGCAATCAAAATTAATACTATTCAGTTTTTTGTTTTTTTATTTATGTTTTGGACTGTAAAGATACTTTGTATCGGTTCCGTAGGGTTAGATAAATCTAAGTTTAAGTTGTAACTTTGTTTTTCGGACCGTGTGTTGGGGATATCCGATAATCCTGGATTAATTTGCCCGTTTTTAAACCCCCCCCCAAACCTGGATACCCTTTTGAATTTTTACCCTTTTGATATTAACATCTGGTATTCCTGATCTTGTTTGTACCTGAGGGCTATCCTCTCCAATTGTACTTTAGTAGCTCCACTTGACCGATGTCTGTTGAATAAAGACGAAAAGGCGCTTGGCCATTTCCTGGCCTCATCATTCCCGTGGTATTCGCTTTATTTATGAAGTCACAACGTGCATCTACTGTGATTTTTTAAGCATATATATATATATATATATATATATATATATATTATATATATATATATATATACTACAGTCATACTGAAGTGAACGCATCATTATTAGTCATTGATAACAATAAATCGTAATAATCCTGAAATATCATCGTAAATGATTCGCTACTGTTTTAATTATCAAAGGGGAAAATGCCGTCATTAATTATCTGGCACAGAACATGAATTGTTAATTAGTTTTAATGAACAATTCATAACCCATCAATTTCTGTTTAATAACAGCAGAAGGAAATATATAGAATTCAGGCCAAAGGCAAAGCGCTGGGACCTGTAAGGTCATTCAACGCTGAAAAGTTAAGTATATCTTATTTCAACCAGACCACCGAGCTGATTCCGCACTGGCGTCAGCTGGGAGCGAACTCGGGCTACCAGATTGGAGGAAGAGAGTAAGGTAGAAGGAGGAAGAGAGAGAATATGAACGGAGATACAGTAAAAGGAAAGAAAGGAATTGCAGCTATGGACCTCAGGATAGGACGGTGCAAAGAACCTCAAGTAATGCATACAGTGCAACGCGTGAGGTGTACTGACGGCAAACCCCACGCCCCCCAAAACACATGGATACTAAAACAGCTTAAGAACGGCATTATCAATATCATGTTTCTTTCATTCCTGGATATAAGTTATTTTCTGCGTTTAAATCTTGACTTATGTCGCAATCTACTGTTCATCACAATTTCAAATGACAGGGAAACACTATCTCGCATAAAAGAAAAACGAAAAAGAAAAATAAGCAAAAAAATAAAAAATAAATGAAAATACACGTCGAACTAGAATGAAAAAATAAATATTCGCCATTATCATTTTTACTTTCAGGGTCACCAGAGAAAGCTTAGGGTCATGAGAGAGAGAGAGAGAGAGAGAGAGAGAGAGAGAGAGAGAGAGAGAGAGAGAGAATATTTCATCATTATCATCACCGCATCTTTAATTGAAAAAATAAATATATAAAATACTCGCTATTATCATTATCACCTGCAGACTGCAGTCATGGTGACAAATCCAAAGATTAGAGAGAGAGAGAGAGAGAGAGAGAGAAGAGAGAGAGAGAGAGAGAGAGAAGAGAGAGAAATTTGTTCATTACCACCGCATCTCTCCTTGAAAACATAAATATAAAATATTCGCTATCATTCTCACCTGCAGAGTCGTGACAAATCCAAAGAATAGAGAGAGAGAGAGAGAGAGAGAGAGAGAGAGAGAGAGAGAGAGAGAGAGAGAGAGCATCATCGCCAACACTTAAAAAATCAATAAAAAAAATTACCGGATCAAATAAAAAAAAAAAAAACTTTCCAATCAGAAAAATTGATTTTTGAACTCCTGAAAAATTTCCTCTCCTCCTGCCAGATGGCCGACGGGTCACTTGCAAGTTGCATGAACCCCTTGACCTGACGTCAGGTGGATATGAAAGACCCTGTCCTCTACCTGCATTCACCTTGGCAACCTCATGACCACAGCAGCGGAAAGATTACAAAAACTAATAATTGACACACTCCAGGAAGCCAAAGGAACTCTGGAATATTTATTTGTACTTCCACCATCCACACGAAGAATACCATTGAATTTCTCCCTTGACGAATTCCCAATGGGAATTCTGTATTCCACAATCTTTTTCACATTCACGTTGACCGCGATTCCAAGGTATGCTGGCATTGGAATGGAATACAACTCTGAGCCCCAAAGGCCAATCTGCAAATAACATTAAAACTGACATATACAAAAATTTGCTTAAGCCTTTCAAGGAACGGAAACATTTAATCACAAATCACAGCACAAAATGTTTGAATGGTGCTGAAACATTATTGTTTGTTTGTTTCTTTCTTTCTTTTTCTTTGTATGGTGTTTTCACGTTGCATGAAGCCAGTGGTTATTCAGCAACGGGACCAACGGCTTTATACGTGACTTCCGAACCGCGTCGAGAGTGAACTTCCATCACCAGAAAGCTGAAACATTGTAACCACGAAGATATACTATGAATATGAGATTTTCTCTCTGAAGAGATTATCATATTCACTTCAGTAATCAAGTAATTACGCTTCTGAATCCGTAAATGATTTCGGCCAAACATTCTTCCGATTTCAAATCAGGAAAAAAATAAAAATAAGATTTGACGAGCATGAAAGATGTATCTTTAAAAAAAATTATGCTAACAGAACAAAAAAAATAAGTAATCAAGCACTAACATGAACTCAGCTAATCAAACGAAAAAAATAAATAAATAAATAAATCACAAACTTTACAACCATCCCAAGCTGTCCAATTAATATATGGGAATAAAAATAAAGACAAACATAAAACAAATAAAACTTGAAAAGAACATTTTTGCCGAAAAAAAAAAGTTGAACAACAAAACACCGACTGATGCAATCCGACATGAAAACACCGTGATTGCGCAGGAGTAATCCAATGTAATCCGATTCCAAGCAATTTTGCAAATGTAATTCCCACTGCGAAAAAAGGATGGGGGAGGGGGGGAGGAGGATATACATAAAGTCTTTCTAAGGAATAAAAACAGTCCGGAAAAAGTGATAACAGGACACAGCGATT
>NC_087210.1:81486265-81503765 GCF_015104395.2 Macrobrachium nipponense | reverse complement strand
CCGAGACAAAGTAAAGCACACGTTTGCTTTATAATATATACTGCAACTTCGAAACATAACCTTCAACTCTGTTTGAAGATCTGGTCACATTTTCCTTGTAAATATTTTTTTTTTTTTTTTTTTTTTTTTTGCGAAACAAGAAGGAGGGAATTTTTAGGGGGTATTCAGTAACACTCAAGTTAAAATTTCCTACTCCTAATTTTGGAATCAGATCCAAAGTTAATCTATTCACCAATTTTCTTTCCGTTAAAAGGAAAGGCAAACTCAACGTATGCTTTTTTTCCCAGGAAAAATAAAGTATTCACAAAAAATAAGCCTTAATATATCCGTTCCCTTTTTTAACGGTTATTATAATTATTATATAATATCATTAATCTCTCTCTCTCCCTCTCTCCAAGAAGTGATACAGCTAAAATCACTCTATGCAATAAAGAACTTAAAATATAATTTTCACTAAAAACTCATTTCTTTCCGTATTCTCCGGAAGGTTTTGCATGTACACGCCCACACTACTCTCTCTCTCTCTCTCTCTCTTCTCTCTCTCTCTCTCTCTCTCCGCTCCCTTTTTTCTCCTTCCGGTATCCAGAGACTCGCAGCGAGGAGTTCAAACTCCTAAATGAATTTTAACTTCGGGAACTTGGGGGAGGAATTAAGAAAAAGGAATTCATTCGCGAGCTGTATTTTACTCACGCCGCTTTGACCAGCCAACTTATTGCGTTGAAATTACTTTCGTAATTCCCTAGAAACTTGAGGGCATACACGTAGCGCCAGCAAAGTTAAGGCATACGAAAACGCCGCCACCCATCCTCCGAGATATATATATATATATATATATATATATATATATATATATATATATATATGTTTACACACGATTCATGTAAGACGACCGGGTGCCTCCACACCACTATAAACCTTATCATATACATGTCGGGAACTTGTCGCATACATGTCACAAACAAGTTGACGAGGAGTCAATGTCACATACAAGTTGACAACAAGTCGATGTCACAAACAAGTTGACAACGAGTCAATGTCACAAGTTGATAATGACTCGATGTCACATACATGTTGGAAACAAGTCAATGTCACAAACAAGTTGACAATGGATCAATATCACAAACAAGTTGACAACAAGACGATGTCACAAACAAGTTGACAATGGATCAATGTAACAAACAAGTTGACAACAAGTCCATGTCACAAACAAGTTGACAATGAGTCGATGTCAAAAACAAGCTGACAACGAGTTGATGTCACAAACAAGTTGGAAACGAGTTGATGTCATGAACAGGTTTAAAGCAAGTAAACGTCGCAGACAAGTTGACAAGACAATGTAACAAAAAGACTGAAAAGTCTCCAACACAAGTTGAAAACAAGCCTATCTCACAAACATGTTGAAAACAAATCAGCAACCATTAGTGAGGCAAGAATCAATGACAAATGCTGTATAATCACATAAAGTACCATTTAGAACAAGTACCTGAAAGTCGCAGTACTTGTATTCAAACTGTTTGTGATGTGTCTTCAATATGATGCCAACATGTTTGTAACATATTTTACTGTAGTGTCGATGCATCGATGGTTATACAAGGTCTGTTTAAACGACTTGCTATCCAAACATAAAACTGTGAGTAAGAGGTTCAGCTGAGTCACTGGACACACACATATATATATATATATATATATATATATATATATATATATATATATATATATAAATATATACATATATATATATATATATATATATATATATATATATATTTTCACGGTACCTGATGAAGATTGTATGCTATCGGAAGCTCGTATTTGGAAAATTGCACTTCGTATATTATCAAAGGAATCTGGAATCTACACCATCCCATCTTATTGAAGTCTCTCTCTCTCTCTCTCTCTCTCTCATCTCTCTCTCTCATTCGAAAACGTTCCGGTTTTTCATGATTATTATAACTACATTATATGATTCGTTAATCTCTCTCTCCCTCTCTCCAACAAAAATGGTCGTAAAATGCTCTTCTGCATGTTTCACTATGGCAAAGCACGCTCTCTCTCTCTCTCTCTCTCTCTCTCTCTCTCTCCTCTCTCTCACACACACACACACACACACACACATCAACCACATCTCATATTAGCTCTCTCTCTCTCTCTCTCTCTCCTCACATTTCCCTGAGTTTTCCCCAACCTTAATAATAAAAGGTTTAGGTTTCACAAGACCTCAAATCTCCATTTCCCAAAGCCAAACATCATGGTACCACAAATCATAAAACTCGTATTTAAGCGAGATTGCCCCACCCAACCTCTTTATATTCAGAAAGATTATGGCCTCCTTGCTCGAGTTCGGTGGTGACTGGGGAATGAGAGCGAATCCCACAGGAAAATGATAGTCAGAAATCCAAGCACTTTCGTCTTTACTCAGACATTGTCAAGGAGTTAATGAAGTACAATTGGAGAGAAAGGTCTCAGGTACACAACAAGATCAGGGATACCAGATGGTTAATTGTCAAAAGGGTAAAAATTAAAAGAGATAATCCAGGATTATCGGATATCACACGGTCACAAACCTAAACAGATTGACCCTAACCGAAATTACAAAGTTTCTTTACTGTCCAAAACATGTAAAAACTGAATATATTAATTTTGTTGCTTATATTTATCTACAACTTTTTTCATTATGAAAGCATCAAGTTTAAATAAACCAAGACTTAAATTTAAAACATTTCTTTTATTTGACTTGATGAAACAAGATTCAATGATATTCCTTTTAACTGTGTCATTACATGGGATTAAGGCTCTTGCTTGACTCCAGTTAATAGGATGGTCTAAATCTCTCATATGTACGAATAATGCATTCGATATTTGCCCAGTTCTCACTGAATATTGATGTTGTTTGAGACGTTGTGGAAGAGATTTACCGGTCTGTCCGTAATAGACTTTATCACACTTTTTGCAAGGAATTTCATATATGCAGCCTGGAAGATCTTTAGGAGAATTTTTTATTATTAAACTCTTGACATTAATATTACTGAAAACAGCATTTATGTTAAAAAGCTTTAAAATTCTAGGAATATCTAAAAACCTTTCATCATGGGTAATTTTAGAATGTTATGCTTACTAAATTCAAGTTTGTCATTAGTTTAATAAAATGTTTTTCTAGCTCTTTTCCATGCCACATCTACAAAAGTCCTTGGGTATTTAAGTTTCAATGCAATATCATAAATAGTTTTAATTTCAGCGTCAATAAACTGCGGGCTACAGACACGTAAAGCCCTTAGGAACATCCCAGAAAAAACAGAGAATTTAGATATTCCTAGAATTTTAAACCTTTTTAACATAGATGTTGTTTTCAGTAATATTAATGTCAAGAGTTTAATAATAAAAAATTCTCCTAAAGATCTTCCAGGCTGCATATATGAAATTCCTTGCAAAAAGTGTGATAAAGTCTATTACGGACAGACCGGTAAATCTCTTCCACAACGTCTCAAACAACATCAATATTCAGTGAGAACTGGGCAAATATCGAATGCATTATTCGTACATATGAGAGATTTAGACCATCCTATTAACTGGAGTCAAGCAAGAGCCTTAATCCCATGTAATGACACAGTTAAAAGGAATATCATTGAATCTTGTTTCATCAAGTCAAATAAAAGAAATGTTCTAAATTTAAGTCTTGGTTTATTTAAACTTGATGCTTTCATAATGAAAAAAGTTGTAGATAAATATAAGCAACAAAATTAATATATTCAGTTTTTACATGTTTTGGACTGTAAAGATACTTTGTAATTTCGGTTAGGTTTGTGACCGTGCGATATCCGATAATCCTGGATTATCTCTTTTAATTTTTACCCTTTTGACAATTAACCATCTGGTATTCTTGATCTTGTTTTGTACCTGAGACCTTTCTCTCCCCAATTGTACTTCATTAACTCCTTGACAATGTCTGAGTAAAAACACGAAAGCGACTGGATTTCTGACTATCATTTTCCTGTGGGATTCGCTTATTTATGAAGTCACGTGCATCTACAGTGATTTTTAAGCATATATATATATATATATATTATATATATATATATATATATATATATATATATATATATATATATATTTGTGGAGTCTTTCTATATGCCGTCATTAAGAGAGATAATTGTATGAATGAATATGTATGTATATGTGTATACGTATATATACTATTATGTGTCTGTGCGTGTGCATACATTAATAAATACTTTCCCACGACTGGAAAGTCACCCACACTGACCCACATTCCTACAACTACCCACAACTGCAGGATTTACCCAAGTACGTCCACAACCCAACCAACGCCTGCCCGTACGCAAAAACAAGAAAAAAAAAAACGCTACATCTTCCAGGTTATACAACAAGGGACCCCAATTTTCATTAAAGAAGGCGACATCGCATGCGCATACCATCAGAAATTAATATGATATACGAATGGACGAAAGAAAATAGGACGATGCAATTCTTAGAAAATAATGATGACGATATCAGCATACAAATGGAGGGAAACTTGATTTTTTTAAAATGTACTAAAGAAAATTGACGTTCGACGGGGATTTCATACATACTGTATTTTGGTCTCCATGAAGGCGATAGATTGAGGAATGAGGAATTACACAACAATCCTTATCACCGCCAACAGAACAGGACTAAACTGAAGACGCAAGCCACAGTCACCTAGACCAGATAGCAAATTTACACCATAAGACCAAACCGACAAAGGAACATAAAATTTGGCCAATAACTCACTAATGGGGCCTATGAGGTCATTCGGCGCTGAAAGTGTAATTGAGAGTAAAAAAGGTTTGAAAGGTGTAACCGGGGGAAAACCTCGTAGTTGCACTATAAAGCAATTCTATAGTAGATTCACATCAACCGTGCATCCGAAGATGTCTAGGCCAGTCCTTTACGACGCTCCTGATTGGCTGTTGATAAGCCAATCATAGGACTGGAAACACTCAGTCTCTCTCTCGAGTTCACATAGGCAGGATGTATGTCCCACCTCTCCTGATAGATACGTCTTTCAAAAGTATCCCTCAGAAGAGGTGGAACATCCTGTCTATGTGAACTCGAGAGACTGAGTTTCCAGTCCTGTGATTGGCTTATCAACAGCCAATCAGGAACGTTGTAAGGGATTGGCCTAGACATCAGATGCATGGTTGATGTGAATCTACTATAGGAGAGGATTGAGGAGAGTATAAGCTGGAAGAAGGAGAATATGATCGACGGTACATTCAAAAGGAATGCAAGGGGTTGCAGCCACGGCCCAGAGGGACGCCGCTAAGAAACTATAGTAATGTCTACCGAGAAGCGTGTGGGGAAATGAACTAACTGTACCCATCCCCCACCGCCCACATCCCCCCCCCCCCCCACCCAGGCAATAACCGAGAAATAGGAAGTTGGTTTTGAGTTGATGAAACTCTGCAAATCGTGCAAACCGACATAGACTAAAAAGATATATTGATAAAAACGTTAAAAAAAAAGTCAAAATCCTCGATATGACCAAGACTCTTAAAACCACAATAAATAAATAAATAAATAAATAAATAAATGAATAAATCACGCTACCAAAACAAGTGCAGCAAAACAAAGACTTCGAAGGGAACCCTGCTTCTATCCAAGGGCCTTTCTCTCTCTCTCTCTCTCTCTCTCCTTCTCTCTCTGCACCGTCATAGTCCCTATGGCATTAAACCACTTTGCAGACGTGGGGGGGAACGAGCAGGAATAATTGGCCTTAATTACTCTTACGCACATAATTACCCCTGGCTCTAACGACCTAGGTCATACAATTGCCCGGATCAGTCAGTGGCCTCTGTACGGATGGATAGGTCAAATTTTCGGGGTGTGTATTTTATATATATATATATATATATATATATATATGTATATATATATATATATATATATATATATAACATATTTTTACTACAAGGACCTGATTAAAACTGGATGGTATCTAGCGGAGTAATCTATTCAGAAATCTTACTTTTCTGAAAAAAATAATTCCGCTATGTACCATTCAGTTTTAATGAGTTCCTTTTAGTAATTGTACCACTGCACAGAATAATTGTGTATGTGATAAGTTAACACACACAACTTCAGCTGCTGGGTCGTGGATGAACCCGCTGTGCAGAACACTTCCTCCTCCCCCCAATTCTCCAATTCGTAATAATAATCTTTTTAACGAGCCTGTCATTCTCAATTCTCTCTACGGGACCGAACACTACGATCCATTCTTTTGCTCCCACTCATGCCTAAATAAATATTTCTTTCGTCGTACCTGTTTCTTAAAATAAATAAATAAATAAATAAATAATCCCCCATCACAGCTGACTGACCCATCGCCATCTTGAATTCAAGATGGCGTTGACTGACCACGATTCAGTACGGTCTAAACACAACGTGCACCAAACCATTTTTTATTTTTCCTACCTGGGCTTGCTCGTCGCTTGGCTGACCTCTTCCAAGACCGGGAACAACTCCCATTCCGTGTCTCTTCGCGGTTTTCAACTATTTAATGAAGGGGGGTGGGGTAGAATCCTGCTGTTGGGCTGACACACACATTCTCTTCTGTACAATTTTCTCGCGTTGTCGAAAGCCTGCTCTCTATTGTCGGTGTTGGGTGTCGCTGAATATCAATTAAGTCGGTGCGAAGGTTCAAGGCAAATGAAATAACTAGTGGTGAGGGTTTAGTTTGGTGCTCTCTCTCTCTCTCTCTCTCTCTCTCTCTCTCTCTCTCTCTCTCTCTCTGGTATTCCCATGAGACTGGTAATGATGATCAAATAAAAGCGTTCCAAACTTATAGATCAGATAGAAAAAATAGGAATCAAGGGGGAACCGCGATATATGGGAAAGCCAAAAACAAGGAAAAATATATGAGAAATATAGTAACTCAGAATGTGAACTAATAGCGGTAGAATTTGAATCTGAAAAATTAATGAACATAGTAATATACAGACCCCCTAATACTAAAGATTTTGACAAAATAATAGAAAAATTTAAAGATATATGTAGAAATCACAAGGACTGGACTAATCTCCTATCCGGAGACTTTAACTTTCCTTTCGTAGACTGGAAAGAACGAATAGGAGATTGTGGTTGTATTTATACATATAAAAGAGAGTAATAGTAGTGCAGAAGATAAGAGGCAATTCGAAAAGCTATTAGATATGCTACTAGAATACAACATTCAACAAATAAATAACCTGCCAACAAGAAAGGAAAATAATTTAGTCCTAGTATTTGTGAACAAGGTGAATTGTGTTAAAGAAATAATAGTTTATAATGCGAGTATTTCAAACCATAATGTCATAGAATTAACAGTCCATTCCAAAGCAAGTGAAAACAGAGATAAGCAAGAAATGAAAAAGTGGGAAGGATATGGAAAATACAACTTCTACAGTAAAAATATAAAATGGTCAGAAATAAATGAAGAATTTAACAAAGATTGGGATAACATTTTCGTAAGTGATGACATACAGGTAAATACGGAGATATTATATAAAATATTAGCGAAAATAGTGGATAAATATATACCGAAGAAGAAAAGTAAACATCAGTCATGCATACCAAGAGACAGAAGGATCTTGTTCCAGAAAATCAGAAAGTGGAAAAAAGGTCTTGCTAAAGAAAAAAAATGCATGGAAAGTTATAGAACTAAAAAGTAAGATAGAAAATGCAGAACAAAAGATTATACAATCAAAAGAAAATGAAAAACGGGACTTGAAAGAAAAAGCCCTAGTAAATATCAAGCAAAACCCCAAACTACTGTACTCGTATGAGAAAAAGATGAATAAAAGAATAGAAATAGGCCCTCTTAGAATTGAAGGACCCCTAGAATTGATAATGAAGATAATGATACAGAAATAAGGGATGAAAATAGTTAATATTTATCAGACATAGATATTAATGAAGCCGATATTGAGCAGGCTATTAATGAAATTAAAAATGGAGCTGCAGCTGGGCCTGTTGGTGTCCCTGCTATTTTGTTAAAGAAAGTAGTTCATTCTATCACAAAGCCACTTGCAATATTATTAAGACAAAGTGTAGATACAGGCAAGATTTATGATGAGCATAAATTAGCATATATTACCCCTACTTTCAAAAGTGGATCAAGACTAGAGGCAAGTAATTATAAGCCTGTGAGTCTAACATCACATATTATGAAAGTGTATGAAAGGGTAAAGAAAAATATTATGAAACATTTAAAAAAATATAATTTGTTTAATATAGGACACAACTTGGTTGTGTACCCGGAAAAAGTATACAAACCCAACTGTTAGCCCACCGTGAGAACATATACAAAAATATGTAAAACAGAAATGAAACAGATGTGGTTTATCTAAACTTTGCAAAAGCTTTTGACAAGGTAGATCATAATATATTAGCGAAGAAAATTAGAAAACATAATATAGTGGATAAAGTAGGAAGTTGGTTAAAAGAATTTTTACACAACAGAAAACAGATAGTTATTACAAACGATGAGAAATCGGATGAAGCTAAGGTAATATCCGGTGTGCCACAAGGTACGGTGTTAGCTGCATTACTGTTTGTTATTATGATTACAGACATAGACAGTAATGTTAAGGACTCGGTAGTGAGTAGTTTCATCAATGACACAAGAATAAGTAGAGAAATTACTTGTGATGAAGATAGGAACGCGCTACAAAGAGACCTTAACAAAGTATATGATTAGGCAGAGGTAAATAGGATGGTATTTAACTCTGATAAATTTGAATCAATAAATTATGGAGACAGAAAAGGAAAGCTAGTATATGCATATAGGGGACCTAATAATGAGACAATCACAAATAAGGAAGCAGTTAAAGACCTTGGTGTGATGTTGAATAGGAACATGTTATGCAATGATCAAATAGCAATTCTATTGGCAAAATGTAAAGCAAAAATGGGAATGTTGTTACGACACTTCAAAACAAAAAAAGCTGAACACATGATTATGCTTTATAAAACGTATGTTTGAAGTCCACTTGAATATTGCAATATGATATGGTACCCACACTATCCAAAAGATAACGCACAAATAGAGAGTGTACAAAGGTCCTTTACACCCAGAATAGAAGAAGTTAAGGATCTTGACTACTGGGAAAGACTACAATCCTTAAAATTATATAGTCTAGAAAGGAGAAGAGAACGCTACATGATAATTCAGGCATGGAAACAGATAGAAGAAATTGCCGAAAACATCATGGAGCTAAAAATATCAGAAAGAGCAAGCGGAGGTAGATTAATAGTGCCCAAAACTATACCAGGAAAAATAAGGAAAGCACACAGGACATTAATCCACTACGCACCAGCATCAACAATGCAGCGTCTATTCAATGCGATGCCAGCTCATCTGAGGAATATATCAGGAGTGAGCGTAGATGTGTTTAAGAATAAGCTCGACAAATATCTAAGCTGCATCCCACACCATCCAAGATTGGAAGATGCAAAATATACCGGAAGATGCACTAGCAACTCTCTGGTAGACATTAAAGGTGCCTCACACTCAGGGACCTGGGGCAACCCGAACAAGATGTAAAGTCTGTAAGGAATGTCTCTGTAGTATAATATTATTGATCTTCTCGAGTAAAATTCTTTGGCTTTTATGTTGGATTAGTTACACCTCTCTCTCTCTCTGTAGAATATATTATTCTTTTTTTCTTATAGAATTCTTTGGTGTTTACCTCGGATTAGCGCGCTCTCTCTCTCTCTCTCTCTCTGAAGTATAATTATTTTTCTCTAGTAGAATTCTTTGGCTTTTATGTTGAATTAGTTACACCTCTCTCTCTCTCTCTCTCTCTGTAGTAAAATATTATTCTTTTTCCTTGGTAGAATAGTTTGACTTTTACGTTGGATTAGTTACCTCTCTCTCTCTCTCTCTCTCTCTCTCTCTCTCTCTCTCTCTCTCTCTCTCTCTCTCTCTCTCTCTCTCTAAGGAAAAAAAACAACAGGAAATGTTTTACAAAAATCCGCTTAGGAGACAAAACAGGAAAAAAAGAAAAATCACGAGAGAACTACGCCAAAAGGACGAAAATCTTGCCAGTCACACAAAACAGGATTCTAATCCTCAAGCAATTGTCGGGTTATACCAGAGTGTATTACCGACCTCGAAAACAAAACGGAAAGATAAAAATAGGATTAAGCAAACGAGTGCAAAAGCCTCGTGCATTTCTGGAGAGAGAGAGAGAGAGAGAGAGAGAGAGAGAGAGAGAGAGAGAGAGAGAGAGAGAGAGAGAGACCTTTCTAAAACAAAAAATGGTTGGTCTCACATAAAGATAAAGATTGTAACTGCAAAATCTGAGCGCAGAAATTCTTAGATGGAACATAGACATACACACACACAAACATATATATATATATATATATATATATATTATATATATATATATATATATATATATATATATATATATATATATATATTATATATATATAATATATATATGAATAACTTGATCACGAAGTATATAAAACGTGATGCTATGTATAAATAAAGATTTTTAACACGAATGAAAAAATGAAAAAGCGAGATAGCCGAGTACTTTCGGTCTTGTTCCGACCCTTTACTAAGGCAAATTGATTTTACAAAGGACAACATAGTCAAAAGAAGGCTTAATATCCAAACCGACACAACAAGATTAGCAATAAGGTCGATTTCACTCTACAGAAACGAGGAAACGCCTGAGGGTAGCCACACCTTGGAGGATACACACGGTACAGTTTGAAAAAAACAAGGAAGCATATACAACTTAATATGAAGTTTACACAAATTTTCCCAAAAAATTATCATTAATGAAAAGACGAAAGAAAATATAAATATATATATATCGAGCAAGAGAGAGAGAGAGAGAGAGAGAGAGAGAGAGATAAAAACTATATACATGTGGGACTATTTTATTAGTTGTTCATTTATTTTAAGGTCCTTCATAATCATCTTACAAATATATGGGTCCAAATGGTACATTCCCAGACTAAGATTTAGGTTGTTTTTATTAGTGATTTATATAATTGCTGATTCCAATAAATTTCTTGAAACATAATCATTAGATCTAGCAATTACCGAGGTATCACCCCAATTAATACAATGAGATTTTTCACTCAGATGGATAAACAGTGCATTTGAAGTCTGGGCTGTTCTAACTGAATACATATGCTGCTTAATACGTACACATAAATTTTTACTTGACTGACCAACGTAAAACAATGGGCAATCCTCACAAGGAATTTTGTAAATGATGTTGTTATTTGTTACGGGACTATTCTTAATTAGCATATCTTTAATGGTATTGTTATAAGAGAACACTACATTAACATTAAACGATTTAAATATTGATTTTATGGTTTCAAATCCATGAAAGTAAGGTAAGCTAAGTACATTTTTAGGCATTTCTTTTTCATTAATAGCAACACTATAAAACTTTTTGCGAGCTTTTTGATAACATAAATCAATTAAATGAGGTGGGTAGCAGAGATCGTTTCCTATCTTTTTTATGTATTCTATTTCTTGGTCAAGATATTGTGGACTCGTGATACGCAAAGCGCGTAGGAACATAGAAGAAAAAATTGAAATTTTAATATTAAGATGGTGGCCAGAATAAAAATGTACATATGTTAAATTATTTGTGGGTGTGAGTATTTTTATCACATCACCGCGACATTTTTTCACATTTACAAATGTTAAGCTATAATGGCTGTTCAATATCCAGTTCCGAGTCAGAGCAAATTGGATATTAAACTATATATACTTAAATACACACGCACATATATGTGTATATAGATATGTACATATTGATATATGCATATAATACACATGCATACATAAAATAATATACAAGTACAAATATATATACACATACAACCCTGACCCAGGTGTAAGGACATCAGAATGCCAAAATCATTCTTCCGGGCGTGTTTTACGAATTGCGGGGGAAATTCGTTGTGGGGGAGGAGGGGAGGGGGAGGGGGCGGGGGGAAAGGGCAGCGACGAAGAGCACGAACGGCCGAGTTAACTCCGAGGGGTAAATATTCATGGAAAACGTCCCCAGAAATAAACGACTGTCTTGATGCTGTAACTAATAAAGAGAGATAAAAAATAAAACGCAACACTTCGAGCGTATATATAATGGAGGCGAACGGGAGGCGGCTCTCTCTCTCTCTCTCTCTCTCTCTCTCTCTCTCTCTCTCTCTCTCTCTCTCTCTCGGAAGTAACGCGAATTATAATTTGGTCCCCAGCTGGTGCTGTGAGAGATGCCATTACTAAGTGTGATAAATACTGCCGGATTCAAGCGTAGTACGGATAATACAATAGAGATAAACTCTGTCTTTTATATCTAAAACCCACCACAAAAAAGAAAGAAAATAAAAATAGAAATTGCGTCGCGAAGATCCACAAAAAATGGAGAAATGCAAAAGAGAGATTAATAGCTCAAACAAACAAAGAACTGGTTAAATAAACAAAATACTAATAAACACAGTAATAGCACAGAGATTTTTAAAATAAAATGTCCAAGAAAACAAAGGAAAACGTCTAAGAAATCATAGGTAAAACGTCCAAGAAAACAAAGGTAAAACATTCAAGAAAATAAATGCAAAACGACCAAGAAAACCAAGGTAAAACATACAAGAAAACAAAGATAAAATGTCCAAGAAAACAAGGCAAAGCGTCCAAGAAAACAAAGGCAAAGCGTCCAAAAAAAAAATGTAAAACGCCACCCAGAAAACAAAGGCAAAACATCCAAGAAAACAAAAGTAAAATGTCCAAGAAAACATAGACAAACCGTCCAAGAAAACAAAGGCAAAGCATCCAAGAAAACAAATGTAAAATGCCACCGAGAAAAAAAAAGGTAAAACGTCCAAGAAAACAAAGGCAAAACGTCCAAGAAAACAAAGGTAAAACATCCAAGAAAAAAAAAGACAAAACGTCCAAGAAAACAAAGGCAAAGCGTCCAAGAAAAACCAATGTAAAATGCCACCAAGAAAACAAAGGTAAAACGTCCAAGAAAACAAAGGTAAAACGTCCAAAAAAACAAAGGCAAAACGTCCAAGAAAACAAAGGTAAAATGTCCAAGAAAACAAAGACAAAAGTCCAAGAAAACAAAGGCAAAGCGTCCAAGAAAACAAATGTAAAATGCCACCGAGAAAAAAAGCTAAAATGTCCAAGAAAACCAAGGCAAAGCGTCCAAGAAAAAAAAAAAACAAATGTTTAAAGCGCCATCCGAAAGAAAAAAAAAAAACAAAAAAAAAAAAAGGTAAAACGTCCAAGAAAACAAAGGCAAAACGTCCAAGAAAACAAAGGCAAAACGTTAAAAAAAACAAAGGTAAAACGTCCAAAAAAACAAAGGTATAAACGTCCAGAAAAAACAAAGACAAACGTCCAAAAAACAAAGGTCCAAGCGTCCAAGAAAACAAAATGTAAAACTCCGAGAAAAAAAAGGCAAAAAACGTCCACGACAAAGGTAAAACGTCCAAGAAAACAAAGACAAAACGTCGAGAAACAAGGAAAACGTCCAAGAAAACAAAGACCATAACGTCCAAGAAAACAAAGGCAACGCTAAAGAAAACAAAGGGAAACGGCCAAGAAGACGACAAGACGTCCTCAAGAACAAAGGCAAAGCGTCCAAGAAAAAAAAAATTTAAACGCCACAGAGAAAACAAAGGTAAAACGTCCAAGAAAACAAAGGCAAAGCGTCCAAGAAAAAAAAGGTAAAACGTCCAAGAAAAAAAAGGTAAAACGTCCAAGAAAACAAAGACAAAACGTCCAAGAAAACAAAGATAAGGCGTCCAAGAAAACAAATGTAAAATGCCACCAAGAAAACAAAGGCAAAACGTCCAAAAAAACAAAGGTAAAACATCCAAAAAAACAAAGGCAAAATGCCAAAGAAAACAAAGGCAAAACGTCCAAGAAAACAAAGGTAAACCGTCCAATAAAACAAAGAAAACAAAGGCAAAATGTCCAAGAAAACAAAGGCAAAGCGTCCATGAAAAAAAGGTAATATGTCCAAGAAAACAAAGGTAAAACATCCAAGAAAACAAAGGCAAATTGTCCAAGAAAACAAATGTGAAACACCACCGAGAAAACAAAGGCAAAAGTCCAAGAAAACAAAGGTAAAACGTTCAAGAAAACAAAGGCAAAACGTTCCAAGAAACAAAGCCAAAACCGTCCAAGAAAAACAAAGTAAAATGTCCAAGAAAAACAACAAAGACAAAACGTCCAAGAAAACAAATGTTAAAAGCCACCGAAAAAAAAGGAAAAAAAAAGGCAAAACGCCAAAAAGAAAACAAACAAGTCAAAAACGTCCAAGAAAACAAAGACAAAACGTCCAAGAAAACTAAGGCAAAGCGTCCATGAAAACAAAGGCAAAACGTCCAAGAAAACAAAGGTAAAACATCCAAGAAAACAAAGGCAAAACGCAAAAAAAACAAAGGCAAAACGTCCAAGAAAACAAAGACAAAACATCCAAGAAAACAAAGGCAGAGCATCCAAGAAAACAAAAGGAAAATGCCACCTAGAAAACAAAGGCAAAACGTCCAAGAAAACAAACTAAAACGTCCAAGAAAACAAAGGAAAACGCCAAAGAAAACAAAGGCAAAACGTCCAAAAAAACAAAGGTAAACCGTCCAAGAAAACAAATAAAGCAAAGAAAACTAAGGCAAAATGTCCAAGAAAACAAATATAAAACGACATCGAGAAAACAAAGGCAAAACGTCAAAGAAAACAAAGGCAAAACGTCCAAGAAAATAAAGGCAAAACGCCAAAGAAAACAAAGGTAAAACGTCCAAGAAAACAAAGGCAAAACGTCCAAGAAAACAAAGGTAAAACGTCCAAGAAAACAAAGGCAAAACGTCCAAGAAAACAAAGGTAAAACGTCCAAGAAAACAAAGGCAAAACGCCAAAGAAAACAAAGGCAAAACGTCCAAGAAAACAAATGTAAAACGCCACCGAGAAAACAAAGGTAAAACGTCCAAGAAAACAGGAGAAATGTCCATTATGAGACCCAGCCGACTGGATGCTGCGGGAGAGAGCGAATGCATCTCAGTTTATTGAACATAACGTGTGATGTCGCCGGAGATGCTATGAATTGACCGACTTAAATGGAGCATGGGACTTCAGATTCCCTAAATGCACGTAAGAAGAGGAGGAGGAGGAGGAGGAGGAGGAGGAGGAGGAGGAGGAGGAGGAGGAGGGGAAGTGGAAGGGGAAGGGGAAGGGGAAGGAGGATGAGGGGAAGGGGAAGGGGAAGGGAGAGGAGGGGAGGAGGGGATGGGGAAGGATGAGGAGGTAGAACGTATGTCCAATCACATACTATTGGGAAGCGCTATCAATATTTTAATTATTTCCTTATTTCAACTTCAGTTTTAATTATCTTATTATCTTTTTTATCTTGACGAAGCCGACGCTTAAAACGAAAAATAAAGTAAAGAGCAAAAGTACAGATAAACTGAAAAAAAATAAAAAGATTACAAGAGAGCGTGTATATAAGAATATGCCACTAAAATCTATTCGAACTGAACTTCTCTGGCCAAAGAAGGCGTTGAGAAATAAGAGGAATGTGGAGATTAAAAGAGCTGAAAAAAAAACTGGAAAGAGATGAAGGGATGGAATAAGCTTGGAAAAGCTCCTATCAAAAGTTGCTTTGAGATACGAGGCCCAAATACTTGGAAACAGACTGATCTTCGTCATCACAAAGGGCGTACAAACAATGACGAAGGCACAGGCGCTGATAATTCTGAATGTGTTTATGAAAAAGCTGTCAAAGAATATGGTGTTCATTATAAAAAAAAGTAAAATAATATATATATATACATACATATATATATATATATATAGATATCTATATATATATCTATAATAATACACTTGAAAATCCGACAGTCAAACTCCCATGCAAATCCAGACTTATCGTCAAAATTTGCAAACATAAGCTTTTAATAAAACACTGTATTTTCCCGTCCAATTATCGCAACTCATACATCTAACGCCAGCAAAATAAATAAATAAATAAAAAATACATATACATATATCTATATACATATAACGAACTCGTTATAAATGGTGCAGATCGTTATTATCTTTATTATTTTTATTATTATTTCGTATTCCCGTCAGGCAACAAATACTACGACACCCGATACATAGGCTATTACAAATCGTCAAGCAACCAGCTACACTGACCTAATTATGCCAGGCATAATTCCCACGTTCCCGCCAGATGAACTGTGAAGGGGATTCCAATTTTCCTGTTCAAATGAATAGATTTATCTGATACGTGACATCACTAATTGGCGATTTATTTATTTATTTATTTTTTTATTCTATTTTGGTTTTTTTTACGGGGAGGCTGGGAAATGGGGAACTGTGAATGGGCGTGAGAAGTTCTTGTTAAGGCAGCTATGCATGAACAGAGAGAGGATAGAGAGGAGAGAGACTGGAGATAGAGAGAAAGGAAGAATGAGTGGAGAGAGAGAGAGAGAAAGAGGAAGGAGAACGCGAGAGAGAGAGAGAGAGAGAGAGGTGTCTCTCTCCATGGATGAACACAAAAATGCAGCAGTGGGACGGTGCCTTAAAAGCTTGAAACAGAGAGAGAGAGAGAGAGAGAGAGAGAGAGAGAGAGAGAGAGAGTGGAGTGCGGAACATAAATGTGGTTCGTCCTTTGGGTAAAGCGAACTGGTATAAAGCTTTTATCCCAGTTTACCTGATCCATTGTGACAATCTCTCCCCCTTCCTAACCACCCCCCCCCCCCCGGCCCCCCCTCTCCCCCCCCCCCCCTCTCTCTCTCTCTCTCTCTCTTCTCTCTCATCGAAGACAATCTGATGTCTATCGTAACGAAATTCGACACACGCGCAATTAAGACAAACATACTGTAACTAATCTGAATTCGACAGGGCTACTTATCATACAACGGAGACTACATTCTCGACTGGAATAGTACCTGTTCAATTCCACTTACCTCCCGAACTGCAATACTTGGATTGAAACCCACTCACCTGAAAAGATACAAAACTTTGATTTAGGACACCAGATTAAAAGTAATGTTTTCAAGAGAGAGAGAGAGAGAGAGAGAAAGGAACGTTGTACATCATAAGAGAGCATTATTTCCAACACATTTCTCTCATTTACGCAAGATTCGACGAATCTACAATGACTAAACTAGGACAATATGGTAAAGAAAGACCATTTTGAGTAGGAGAGAACATCTGACTATCAAGAATCGCTCAACAGAGACCATTTGACTATAAAAAGAACCCCTTAAATAAGAGACCCTCAAACTATAATAACGTTCAAAATGTAACAAAAGGAAACTGAACAACATCAGCTTCCGAAAAGTGGCCTTGGATTAAACGCCTGCTATGAAAAAAAAATTAAATTAAAAACATTAATCCTTCTAATAGGGCAAGAAAAAACATCCACGGAGAGAAAAGCAACGGGTAAGTAGCCGAGAAAAACAACCTAAGTGTAAAAAATAAAAAAAATAAAAC
>NC_087210.1:81473765-81481265 GCF_015104395.2 Macrobrachium nipponense | reverse complement strand
GACGTGGAAGAAGAGAGGAGAGAAAAGAAACGGGGTCAGAGGGGAAGGAACGAGAAAAGAAAACGGGAGAGAAGGAGAAAGGTGTCTGAGGGGAAAGAATGAGAAAAGAAAACGGGAAGAGGACGGAAAGGAGAGAAAAGAGAAGGAAAACGGGGTCTGAGGGAAGGAATGAGAAAAGAAAACGGGAAGAGGACGGAAAGGAGGAGGGAGAAAAGAGAAGGAAAACGGGTCGGAGAGGAAAGAATGAGAAAAAAATGGGAGGGAAGGAAAACGGGGTCTGAGGGAAGGAATGGAAATAGAAAATGGGACGATGAAGGAGTGGAGAAGACAGAAAAGAGAAGGAAAATGGGGTCTGAGGAAAGGGATGAGAATAGAAAACGGGGAAGAGGAGATGATAGGAGAGGAGAGGAGAGGAGAGAAGCAAAGGGAAATGGGGCCAGAGGGGAAAGAATGAGAAAAAAAGAGGAAAATGGAAAGAGAAGACAGAAAACGGGAGAAGGGAATGAGAAGAGAAAGAAAAAAGAAAAGGGAACAAGAAGAGAAAGAAAATGGGAGAAGGGAATGAGAACAGAAAGAAAATGGGAAAAGGGGATGAAAAGAGAAAGAAAAGGGAAAAGGGAATGAGGAGGGAAAGAAAATGGGAAAAGGGAATCAGAAGAGAATGAAAATGGGAAAAGAGAATCAGAAGAGAAGGAAAATGGGAAATTGAAATCAGAAGAGAAAGAAAATGGGAAAAGGGAACGAGAAGAGAATGAAAAAGGGAAAGGGGAATGAGAGGAGAACGAAAACAGGAAAAGGGAAGAGAAGAGAAAGAAAATGAGAAAAGGTAATGAAAAGAAAAAGAAAACGGGAAAAGGGAATGAGAAGAGAGAGAGAAAACGGGGCGGGAGAAGATGGGAAAGCAGAAAAACTTGATGGGATGAGGAGGAAAGACACATAAGAAGAAACGCAAGTACGAATAGCCAGAGAAACAAACTAAAAATAAAGCTTGATAGCCAGACCAAGCAGGAATAAAAAATGGATGACAGGAAGACGACAGCTATTGCACACGATGAAAAGAGAACCACAATAATAGCATGAAGAGGTGGAGAAACAAACTAAATAAGCTTGATAAACAGATGGGGGAAAGAAGACAATGAAGATGGCAACAGGACGATATGACGAGAATGAAGTAGAATCCTCTAGGTGTCCTTTCAAAAGCGCTGTCATCTACACATCTTCCCCGGGAATAATTGAAATTTTCCTACCATTATCAAATAGCTTTTAAAACTTCCTTTATTTTTTTCTCTCTCTCTCTCCTTAATTCTAAAGTCCTTTCTGTATCAAAAAATCTAATACAAAGCTGATGTGGCTGCTTTTCCTCACGAGCTTAATAAGAGGAATGATTTTCCTTCTCTCTTATAATTCACCAAGAATAACCTCTCTCTCTCTCTCTCTCTCTCTTCTCTCTCTCTCTCTCTCTCTCTCTCTCTCTGCTCTCTCTCTCTCTCTCTCTCTATATATATATATATATATATATATATATATATTATATATATATATATATATATATATATATATATATATATATATAACACATACATATGTGTACATATGCTAGGAATGATCATTCTCTCTCACTCTCTCTCTCTCTCTAATGCACACACACATTTACATATGTACAAACATACATACATACATACATGCACATATATATAACAAACTCATAGATACATGTATATACTGTATATACATCTATCATTCCTAGGCTAGGAATGATCATTCTCTCTCTCTCTCTCTCTCTCTAATGCACACACATTTAAATATGTACAAACATACATACATACACGCACATACAACAGGAATGATCGTTCTCTCTCTCTCTCTCTCTCTCCACATACACCCATTTCTTGCCCGATTCACGCCAGTGCGACTGGCTGGTCCTCGCCAATTTTGCTGGGGAAGTGATATGTGGCACCATTACAATCTCTCTCCTGCCATCGGGCTCTGCTTGCATATAATCACATGGGCCGGGATATGGGCTGTAACTCAGTATCCCCCCCTTTCTTACTGCTCCTAGATCCTGCACATAAAACCTCCCACCATGCCTAGAAGGCCTGGAGGAACAAGGACACCCTCTTAAACGGCATGGAGGAAGGAGGACTCTTCTATGTTATGTTCTAACCCCAAAGCTCTTCATTATTCTTGAAGAGGTGGAGTACCATATGTCCTCACCCCAAAACTCTTGAATAATCTTTCCATGGTGGGGCAATTTTATGTCATTTCCTAACCCCGAGGCGCTTAATTACTCTTTAATGTCGGGTCACCTTTATGTCAAAAGGTGTGGGCACCTTTATCTACTAACTCTAAAACTCTTATTAATCTTTAAAAAATAGGACACTTTTATGTCCTAACCCCAAAACTCTCGATTATACTTTTATAGGCAATTTTATATTTCCTAACCACAAAGCTCTTATTAATCTTTGAAGGTGGGGCAATTTCATATACTAAACCCAAAACTCAATTGTTCTTTTATAGATGGGGCACCTTTATATACTAACCACAACTCTCTTAGCACCTTAATGTACTAACTACAAAACTCTTAATTAGTCTTTAAAAAGTGGGGCACTTTGATGTCCTAACCCCAAAGCTCTTAATTAATCTTCAAAGGGCAGACACCTTTCATGTCCTAACCTTAAAACTCTTAGTATGGGTGATGAATCAAGCTTCAAAGGGATACACACCAGTAATGAAGCTCATATCAGCATCATAGAAATGTATTCTTTGACGACAAAAAAAACAATATGTATAGTCTCCAATGAGTCAAATACAGTGGTACCTCGACATACGAAAGGCTCAACTTACGAAAAACTCGAGATACGAAAGCAAATACGAAGATTTTTGTGGCTCTACATACGAAAATTGTTCAAGATACGAAAGGTTGTTGCTGTAAAGTCTGAGATTCGCCTGGACCACCGATAACAATTTTAAAACTTGCGCGCCGCCAACTGAGTAGACTTGCCACCATCCTCCCGCTTTCCCATTGGTTCCTGATGCTAGTCACCGCCATAAGATCCTGCTCTCCTATTGGTCAGCATCTCTCCCATCGTGCTCTACGTAGCGGCATGCTCTTTCGTCCACTTCACGGCATCATCGGTATCGTAAGCATGCGGAATTCGTTCGTTCTATACGATTTCATTTATTAACGTTAATTCGTTAGTGATTTCGTTGTAGTACACTTTATCGTGTTGTGTGAGAACTTTACTTCATACGTACAGTATATACGTAGTCATGGGTCCCAAGAAAGTTGAAGTAGGAAAGAAGAGGATGCTTTCTTTGGAGACAAAGATGGAGATAATTAAAAAGTATGAAGCTGGCATGCGATTGAGTGTGATCGCCAAGGAATACGGCTGAAATCCGTCGACAATAGGCACCATCCTTAAGCAGAAGGATGCCATCAAAGCAGCTACACCTTCCAAGGGCGAAACTATTTTGTCTAGCAAGAGGAGCCATGTGCACGATGAGATGGAAAGGCTGCTTCTTGTCTGGATAAAAGACAAAGAAATCATTGGCGATACGATAATGGAGTCGGCAATCTGCCACAAGGCCAGCACTATTTTCGGCGATTTGATTGCCCAGGCCAAAGACGACGGAGGAGAAGGGATATCGACGCCAACCCCAGAGTTCAAGGCTTCTAATGGGTGGTTCGAAAAATTCCGTAAACAGACTGGCATCCATTCGGTGGTGCAGCATAGGGAGGTGGCCAGCTCAGACACAAAAGCGGCCGAAGCCTTCATTATGACGTTCAACGAGATGACAATTAAGGAAGGCTACAGTTCTCAGCAAGTCTTAAACTGTGATGAGACTGGCCTATTTTGGAAAAAAGTGCCTCGTCGGACATACATCACGCAGGAAGAGAAGAAGCTACCTGGGCATAAGCCTATGAAAGACAGGCTTACGCTCGCACTTTGTTCGAACGTCAGTGGGGATTGCAAAGTGAAGCCCCTACTTGTGTATCATTCAGAGACTCCTCAAGCCTTCAAGGCCCACAAAGTGCTTAAGGAGAAGCTTCCAGTGATGTGGAGGGCTAGTGCGAAAGCCTGGATAACGAGACTTTTGTTCACGGAGTGGGTAAATCTGTGTTTCGGCCCGAAAGTGAAGAAATTCTTGGAAGAGAAGTGCCTCCCTCTGAAATGTCTGCTGTTGTTGGACAATGCCCCTGCTCACCCTCCTGGCCTCAAGGAAGATATCCTAGCGGAGTATTCGTTTTATCAAGGTTCTTTATCTTCCGCCTAACACCACCCCTCTCCTCCAGCCCATGGACCAGCAAGTTATATCGAACTTCAAGAAGCTGTATACGAAACATCTTTTCCATAGATGTTTTGACATCACCGATACCACAAACCTCACCTTGCATGAATTTTGGAAGGAGCATTTCGATGTTGTGATATGCATCTGACTCATCGACCAAGCTTGCCAGGAGGTTTCGAGGCGAACCTTGAATTCTTCGTGGAGGAAACTCTGGCCTGATGCCGTATCCGCCCGAGACTTCGAGGGATTCAACGTGGGCGAAGCTGGTGCTGCAGATTCAGGAACAGTTGACGATCCTGAAACTGTTTTGCAACCAGATCTTGACGAGATCGTTGCACTCGGCAAGTCCATGGGGCTGGTCATCGAAGAGGATGACATCAATGACCTTCTCAAGGAGCACCAAGAGGAGCTTATGACGGATGACCTGAAGGAGTTGGAGGCCATGCAACAAAATGTCGTTCAAGAAAAGTTCTCTAGCAGCGGCGAGGAGGAGGAGGACGACCCTATGACAAAAGCAGAAATTAAGGATGCTCTAGCTGCTTTTCATAAGGTGCAATCATTTGTAGAAAAGAGACACCCCGAAAAGGCTTACACACGTCGTATGCTTGCACAGTTCAATGACGTTTGCCTGAGTCGTTTCAGGAGCATTTTGAAAAGCAGGCAGAAGCAATCTTCCTTGGATACTTATTTTTTAAAGAGGCCTTTAGTACTAGCAGGAGTAAGCAAAAAGGAAGATCCAATTGATACTACGAAAAAACAAAAAGTTGAAAGTGGTGAAGAAATTGAAGTTTTGTAAAAAAAAAAAAAAAAAAAAAAAAAAAAAAAAAAAAAAAAAAAACGTAAGTATATAAAAGTAAAAAAAATGTAAAAATTTAAAAAGAAGGAAAAAATTTAATTTTAAGTTTTTTGTAAAGCTAAGTGTTACAGTTTTGTTAATGTGTTTCGTAAAGTTTAGTTTATGTTTCCTGACATTCTTTTATGTGTTTCGTACAGTTAAGTGTACGTACTATAAGAAGTTTTCTGCCATTTGTCCTCCTCCTCTGTCGCCACTTTCGGGGATAGCCTCACTCGAAAGGTAAGGTTCCACATTTTACTACATACGTACGTATGTACGTACAGTATTTCTTGTATACCATGTACACTAATACACTTTATTTACAGGTACATACATATTAGTACTAGTACGTATTACAGGGACTGTCCGTTTTGTTGTGTATTTTTTTTTATTATTCAAAATACATAATTTTCCTATATGTTTAAGATATATATAATACCTTCATCATACAAAAATTTCAAGCAATTTAAGCAAAAACTTAGATTTATTAGTAAAAATTGTTTAAAAAAAAAAATTAGGTAGCGATTTCTCCACTAATATGACATCAATTTTATTGAAAATCATACCATAAAAACTACTTTATATATGGAATAATTCTGTGAGGACCTAATTTTTATTTTTTTATATGAATTTTTTATATGTCTAGACTAAAAAAATCATAAAAAAAAAGAAAGAAAAAAAAATTGGCTCACAAGGAATTATGGGATTTTTATTCCTCTTTCCAATGATATCTTTCTCTCTAAAATTGGATAATAAATAACCGAGTAATGGCTACCAATATGCGTATAAGAAAAGTCAAAACAACATTATTATAATTACTTTATTTGTACTTTTATTGTTGATTTCTACATCAAGGATCCTGGTCCTCCCCCTAAAAGGGGTATTAATACCCTAAGCGTGACACGAGACAACAATGTTGACAGCGTGACACAAGACGAGGGAGCTGATAACAATGAATTTTCGTGTTTTTCTTTCAGCACACTCCTGGCCTTCGCTAATTTTGCTAGCCTTAGTTGCTCAGTAGCCTTCTTGATCTTAGGTAACTTCGGCATTGCTATAAGTTCACTAGGAAGTTATAAAAACAACGTAAACAGCAAGTAAACAAACGCATGTGCATCCAACCACTTTGACGTCTGTGGAGTAACTGAGTTGTTCTCTTGAGTCTCACCTAAAACTGCCCAGAGCTCTCACACTACCTTTCATCACTGCCAGACGTATGAGAATTTCGAAACAAATTGAAAAAATCGTTGTATACGTATATGCAAAAATAAACAAGCTAAGACGATCCTGTCAAACTCAGTCATACAGACGACGCAGTTATGATGACGTCATCATTTAAAAACCACTATATCTTCATTATTTGTAAAAATAATTGGCTGAAACTTCTAGAAAGCATGTACGACATGTTTCTGCATAGATAGAAATAATAACTAGATTTTTTTATTTTTTCAAGTTGATAAGTCATCCGCCATAGCGGACGGTCCCCTTAAGTTAGGTATTGAATGGTCCAAATTGTTGTAGTATTTCATTGTTTATAGGTCAATTTAACTTTATTATGAAATTTACAGGGGTGTTTTTGTAGGGCTTGGAACAGATTAGGCATTTTACATGTAAAATGCGGTTCAAGATACGAAAAGCTCATGATACGTAGGCCGCCTCGGAACGGATTAATTTTGTATGTCGAGGTACCACTATACTTAATTCTCATAGGGCTGGATGGGTTAAGCAAAACTTAACATTGACATAACTTGGTACGTACCATACAACGCTTTGCATAATCTTACCTTGGATTGCCGCGAAGAGCTGCATGGTGAAGGGAGTTGAAGCCATTGTTGTTCGTCAAGGTGATATCAGCAGCATGATCCAGAAGCAGCGTCAAGATGTCGTCACGTTTCTTTGAAATTGCATCATGAAGTGGAGTGTCACCCTCATGGTCCTAAAAAAGAACCATACTTTGCATTACAACTCTGTTACATACCAATTTCACTTGTGAGGTAATAAGAATATAATTCTAAGATGATGAATACAGAATCCTATTAGCAGTATGAAAATTCCAAGAAAAAATAAACACAATCTAAATTCTACTTTTCACTTAAATAATTAAAGAAAGCATATATGTACGCTGATTCCAACATGTTTTAAACAATGTCAGTACCTGGAGACTAGGGTGACCTCCAAGTTCAAGCAGAATTTTTACAACTCCAACATGGCCCTTATTGACTGCAACATGAAGTGGAGTTTGCCTTCGTTTGCTACGGGCATTCAGATCTGCTCCAGCACTTGCTAATATTTGAACCACACCTGGCTCATCACCATAGGCAGCATGGTGTATGGCTCGGTCTCCATCTTTATCCTGAGAGACAGAAAAAAACTGA
>NC_087210.1:81369853-81473265 GCF_015104395.2 Macrobrachium nipponense | reverse complement strand
GACAGAAAAAAACTGACTGCAAGTACAGATTTAAACTGCTGTCCCAAGTTATAAATGTCCCAAGTTATAAAATGATATTGTTATGTTACAATAAAGTTTCATACATACTTACCTGGCAGATATATACATAGCTAAGACTCCGTCGTCCCCGACAGAAATTCAAAATTTGCGCGCCACTCGCTACAGGTAGGTCAGGTGATCTACGGCCTGCCCTGGGCGGCAGGGACTAGGAACCATCCCCGTTTTCTATCATATTTTCTTTTCTCTCTTCCACCTGTCTCCTGCGGGGAGGCTGGGTGGGCCTTTAATTGTATATATCTGCCAGGTAAGTATGTATGAAACTTTATTGTAACATAACAATATCATTTTCATACAATCAACTTACCTGTCAGATATATACATAGCTGATTGGCACCCTTCGGTGGAGGGTAAGAGACAGCTTCTATATGGAATAGACAGGTAAACAACATATGTTGTAGGTATAAATAAAACCTTGGTTCCTACCTGATAGGTGGGTAGACTTCGTGGGTGTTTGCCCAGTAGTCTGCATCACCTCAAGAAACTTTAGCGAGATATATGATCTATGGCCAAGAGTTCTTGTGGGTCTGCCGATGGGGTCTTACCCACTTACTCGGCAGAGCCTAAAAGGACTTTGTCAATGGGTGCTGATCCACTTATATGACAATACACCTTATGAAGGAGCACACAACCAATCCCGACCACCTGATCCTAACCATATGTTAGAACTACAGAGTTGTTAAGAGTTATCCCCGAACTCGTCACAACAATCGTAACTCAAAAACCACTACGCACACATACATAATTTTCAAAAAAAAATTATACTCAACTAATTGGATATGACAAGAATTCTCTTACTGAACACATAGACGGCCGCCCGTGCTAGCCTAAGTCCTCCAGTGTTCGAAGAGACTCGACCATATCCAAAAAGAAGAAAAGTATATACATTTAAGGATTGGTGTCGGCTCCCGTACCCAGAATCGTATCCGCCGATACGAAAGGACCTAGAGAAAAACACTTCTCATATGTCACACACGCACGTCTTTCAAGTAATGAGATGTAAATACTGAGTTTGCATCTCCAAAATGTCGTATCTATTATGTTTTTTTAAGCGACATTTCTTATGAAACGAGAGAGACGTCGCTATAGCTCTCACTTCATGAGCTTTTACTCTCAAACAGTTGTAACTGTCGTCAGGACAGGCCTTATGAGCGTCTGTAATGACGTTTCTTACAAAGAATGCCAGCGCATTCTTGGACATCAGTCTTGTGGGGTCTCTTTTACCGCGCACCAAAGACCTTGTCTAGAGCCTCCCATTTGATGCTTTCTCTGAAGGTAGAACTTCAAGAGCTCTAAACAGGGCATAGAGACCTCTCTGCTTCTCTGCCTACGAGACTCGACATGCCTTTGACATCGAATGACTTTAGGCCAGGGATTCGTAGGATTCTCGAACTTTTTCACTAAAAAACAGGGTCTTAAACGAGCAAATCGCTGAGTCTCCCTTGAATCCTACTTTATCCTGCAGAGCATGCAATTCACTAATTCTCTTTGCCGTAGCTAAAGATAATAGGAATAGGCATTTTCGGGTAATGTCTCTAAACGATGCCCGATGAGGAGGTTCGAATCTTTCCGATGACAGATACTTTAGAACTACGTCTAGGTTCCAGTTTCGGAGGTACTGGTTCCTTAGACTTTGAAGTCTCAAAAGACCTTATGAGATCGTGGAGATCTTTATTATCTGCAGATCTAAACCTCTGTTCCTGAAATACAGCCGAGAGCATACTTCTGTATCCCTTAATGTGGATACGGCTAGATGAGATTTTTCTCTCAGGAATAGCAGGAAATCAGCAATTTCCGCTATAGAGGTAGTGGAGGAGGACAACTTCTTGGATCTACACCACCTTCTAAATACCTCCCCCATTTGATTGGTATACTTTCGTAGTGGAGTTCTGCGTGCTCTCGCGATCGCGCTTGCCACTTCGCGAGAAAAGCCTCTCGCTCTGACAAGGTCTTTCGATAGTCGAAAGGCAGTCAGAGCGAGAGCGGTGAGGTTTTGGTGGTCCCTCTTGAAGTGTGGTTGTCTGAGAAGATCCATCCTTCTTGGTAGGGGGATCTTGGAAATCTACGATCCACTCTACCACCTCCTGTGAACCATTCCTGGGCGGCCAAAAGGGGGGCTATTAACGTCATCCTCGTCTCTTTTGACGCCACAAAACTTTCTCATTACTAACCCAGGATTTGAATGGGGGAAAAGCATATACGTCTACTCGAGACAATTTTAGCAGGAAGGCGTCTACCATAAGAGCTCTTGGATCTTCCACGACCGAGCAAACAAACTGGGAGCCTTTTTGAAATGAATGTGCGAAGAGATCCACATGAGGAGTTCCCCACAGAGACCAGAGATCGAGACACACCTTCCTCGTGTAGTGTCCATTCTGTATGAAGGACCTGGTTCCTCCTGCTGAGCCTGTCCGCCCTCACATTCCTTACTCCCTGTACGAACCTTGTCATCAGGGAGATGTTCCTGTGAGACGTCCAAAGTAATAGGTCTCTCGTGAGCTCGTAAGGGAACGAGGAGTGCGTCCCTCCCTGTTTCCGAATGTAGGCAAGTGCGGTGATGTTGTCCACGTTTACTTGCACTACCTTGCTTGACACCAGAGGTTCTAGGCTCTTCAAGGCCAGATGTACGGCGAAGAGCTCTTTGCAGTTTATGTGCCAAGACACCTGTGCTGGTTCCCAGGTGCCTGACACTTCCTCTGAGCCTAATGTCGCTCCCCAACCTGTCTCCGACGCGTCGGAGAACAACACTAGGTCTGGGTTCTGTGTTCTTAGAGAGATCCCTTTGTTCTCTTCCAGAGGGCGCAACCACCACTGTAGGTGTGACTTTATCTCCACTGGAATGGGAAAACGTCCAGACAGTTGTCCGGTTTTCCAGCTCCAAGACTCTTGAGGAAGAATTGAAGCGGACGTATATGAAGTCTTCCTAGAGGTAAGAATTGTTCTAGCGAGGAAAGCGTCCCCCAGAAGGCTCAACCATTCCCTCGGCCGACGTTTGTTGCTTCTCTAAGAAGAGAGAGACTATCCGCAAACCTTTTGCGGATTCTCTCTTGCGAAGGAAAAACTCGAAAAACCCCGAGAATCCATCCGAATCCCCAGATAGACTAGGTCTTGTCTGGGGGTCGCTGAGACTTCTCGAGGTTCACAAGCAATAATCCCCCAACGCTTTGATTAAATCCAGAGTTAACATTAGGTCCTCCAAGCACTGTCTCTCCGATCTGGCCCTGATGAGCCAGTCGTCCAGATACATAGAGACATTCACTCCTTTGAGGTGAAGACCTCGCCACATTCTTCATCAGGCTTGTGAAGACCTGAGGAGCTGTGGACAGGCCGAAACACAAGGCTCTGAACTGAAAGATAGTTCCCCCCGTCATGAAACGGAGGTACTTCTTCGATGAAGGGTGGATTGGGACGTGAAAGTAGGCGTCCTGGAGATCTAAAGACACCATCCAATCTCCCTGTCGTAATGACGCCATGACTGAAGTAGAAGTCTCCATGGAGAACTTCTCCTTCTGAACAAATTTGTTCAGAGAGCTGACGTCCAGTACTGGTCTCCAGCCTCCCGAGGCTTTCGCCACCCGAAAAAGGCGATTGTAAAAACCCCGGGGAGTGTTGATCCCGTACCAATTCTATCGCTCTCTTGTCCCACATTTGTTCCACCATCGATCGAAGAGTATCCCTCAGCACAGAATCCTTGTATTTGGCTGAAAGTTCCCTTGGTATTGACGTTAGGGGAGGAGTGTTCAGGAAAGGGATACGATATCCCCTCCTTAAGATCGCCCAAGATGACGCGTCTGCACTCTCTTGCTGACTGCGTCAGCAGATCCTGAGTTGCCTTCTCAGTTAAAGAATGTGCAATGTCCTTTACTAACTGAGAAGGGAACAAAAAGTCAGATAGAGGCGCATATAGAAGTGCTGCTCTCTGAGCATGTGAGACTGCCTTTATTAAGAAGGCGCCATATACAGTCCTTTTCTTTAAAAGACCTGCCCCAAACAAAGAGGAGATTTCAAAAGATCCATCCTGTACCGCCTTGTCAATACAAGACAATATGCATAACAGGGCTTCAGGTTCGATTCCTTCCGAATCATGGGCTTTCTTGGACATCACCCCAGGGGACCAATCTAAGAAGTTAAAAACTTCCAATACACGAAAGAGTCCCTTGAGGAGATGATCCAGTTCCGAAATTCCCCACGTAATCCGTGCAGAATTGAGACTTTGACGCCGTGAAGCGTCAACCAAAGTCGAAAATTCTGTTTCGGTTGTAGAAGGGAGAGCAATACCCATATTCTCTCCCGTCTGATACCAAATGCCTCTTTTCCCAGCTAATCTTGCTGGAGGCATGGAGAAGACTGTCCTCCCTAAGTCTTTCTTAGACTTCATCCATGAGTCTAAGGAATGTAATGCTCTCTTCATCGATATGGTGGGTTTCATTTTGAGAAAAGACGAAGGCTTCTTCGTCTTATCACTGGAAAAGAGCGAGCGCGGAGAAGGAGGAGCGGAAGGCGTCAACTCGTCTCCGTACTCCTCAAGAAGTAGGGTAGTCAACACCTTATAGTTAGACAGACCTTCTCTTTCACTATATTCGTCATCCGAGTTTTCCTCTAACTCCGGATCTACATGCGTTTCCGCTCTCCTTTCCGAACGTTCTTCTTCGTGAGGAGACACACTCCTAATAGGAGGAGAGGGCTAAGGGAATGATAATCCTTCCTCTTCCCGCTCTAATAGTCTTTGGAAGGCGTCATAAGCTTCGGCTTCTCTAGAATTTTTAGAAGACGCTTTCTTCACGCTTACATGACGCTTAACCCGTTCGCCAAGCGTCATGGATGACGTCTTTTGCTGACGTCTCGATGACGCTTCGCGCTTGGAAGACGCTCCGCTCTCCAAAGGCGTCCTACTTGGCGTCATAATATTGGACGGAGCGTCATGTCATGCTCCGTTTCCAATGACGCTTCGCGTCTAAAAGACGTCTTACGTCTCTCTGGCGTTACGAAACTCTCGTAAGCACCTGTTCTCGCTCTCGAACTAGACGCTTCTGTAAGACGTTTAGCCGTTTCCCGTCTGTATGACGCTTCTCGTTGAACAGGTGAGAGAGGACGAGACTTCTTAATTGGAAGCGTCACGTCCTTCCGACGTGGCGCTAAAACTCCCACTAGAGATGACAGTTGCTCTTGAACTGCCATAATGATCTTCTTGACGCTTCTCCCACGTCCAGTGCATGACGTCTTTCGTCATCACTCGGGGAGAGAAGGAAAGGGTTACTTCAGCGTACACTTCAGGTGACGCTGACGCCCCCTTCGCTTTCTTGCTAGAAGACGGGAGCGTCATCTGAGAAACGCTCTGGACTAGAATCTATGTCAGGCTTCATATGACGCTTCAGCGGTCTCGACAAGTTCGATTCCTTCCACCCTCGTTTAGGTGAGGGAGAGGACGAGAAACACTCGCGAAGGACGCTTTTTCTATAGCGCCCTTGAGCCGCCTGCCACGAAGCAGAGCTAGCTGAAGGGACGTCTGACCGTTGGGGATTCCCCACAACCTCCTTAAGGCTTTCGACTTTCCTTCTCCTCTGGGCTTGTGAGCTTGGAAGAGGTCTAGGCCTGGAGCGTCGCAGGGACGATCAAAAGCCCCCTCCACAACACTGGGAGAACACTTCACTGTAATGCTCACTTTCACTAGCCTTACCTTTGAAGTCAGCCATCTTGGACTTCATGTCTCTAATTGTAGCTTTCAGATTGGCGATTTCGATGCCGAATCCGAAAAAAGCACTCTGAGAATGAGATACATAGGAGAATCTACATCAGTAGGATTAGAATTATCAGTGAAAGGCTCAATAGGCTTGAACTCACACCTTTCAATCGTCTAATTCTATCCCTCTCTAACTTCTTCAAATAAGAAGTCAAAGTCTTCCACTCTTCTGCATTCAATCGATCGCATTCCTTACAGTATTAATAGCAGAACACTGAAAACCCCCTACATTTACGGCATACAGTGTGAGGATCAACCGAAGCTTTCGGTATCCTCACCCTGCAGCCTACATTCACACACATTCTCACACTCACATTAGAATCAGACATACTGAAAAAAATCCAAAAGAGTTATTCCAAAAACAGTCCACAGTAGCGAATGCCAAAACACGATCCAAATACGTCACCAAAAAGCCGAAAAACGTTGATCAAATGTGAAAATGAATCTAAGTCAGGAGTAATAACAACAATGTTGATACCACCGCGACAGAGAAAATATGATAGAAAACGGGGATGGTTCCTAGTCCTGCCGCCCAGGGCAGGCCGGTAGATCACCTGACCTACCTGTAGCGAGTGGCGCGAAATTTGAATTTCTGTCGGGGACGACGGAGTCTTAGCTATGTATATATCTGACAGGTAAGTTGATTGTATGAAAATAACATTTCAAGATTGAAATGTGGCAACTGACGACGTTGCTATTCTTACAGTTGATATTAAAATAAAAAAACCTTTACCATTATTATGATACTGTATAAAAATTAACATATCCAATTAGAGTAACTTTGGCAGTAAAATCATTGTTGACTATTAATCCCTAAAATTCAATCAAGATTTTCATTTCTGCTCATTGTAAAGTAAATCAAAAACATTCTTACAACTTTTCTTTCACAGCTCTCAGAAATTTTTTCATGGAAACCACAAGGTAAAAAAAAAAAAAAACAAAAAAAAAAAAAAACCATCATCCTTCGCTTTGCATTACTATATAATCAAGCACGTGAACAATCAGGAATCGTCATTAAAGGTGATAGTTCTCACATAACGAAGAATGTATTGTATATAATCCCCCAAAAAAATTCAATAATACTAATTACTTTTTAGTACCTCAAGTATAACAATAACACTTCAAATACTCTACCTCTTTTTCTACTTGAGCATTATATCGAAGCAAGATGTGAATAACTTCCAAATGTCCATTCTGACTGGCAGCTTGCAAGGCTGTATGACCAGCAAAAACTCCATTAACATCCACATCTCCTTTTTTCAGAATTTCATCAACCTTAGGGGAAAAAAATAAACTTGGTAACTGTCTATCTATCCTGCAAAGAACTGCAGTGCTAGTACTAAACAAGTCTACAGAGCATTATATTATACACTATATTTCTGGTTCACAGCTTAATTTACAAAAGTACCAGGTACTTGTCACACAATGACATACCTTTTGTGCATCACCGGTAGCTGCAGCCTTCACTAATTCTTCGTTTAAATCACCCGAGACGTGAGCTTCAAATATCTTCTTCAGCAGTGCACTCAATCTCTCTGTTAGGATAATTGATATGTACAGCATTGGATACTCTTATTGTAACAACATAAAACAACTTAATATAATAAACATACAAAAACATAATGGGTATACTGTATGTAAATATTTTCTACATTTCATGTCCAAATATAAACAACCACAAAGAACCAAATCATGAGGTACACAAATATGAAATGAAGACTGTGGCTGACACTAAAAGTGCAAATCAATAATCTTGAAATCTGTTTACAATTTATACTGTATTCAAGCATAAACAAACTGAACAAGGACCAACTTCCATTATGGAAAATATGTAATTCGATGTATAGTAATAAGAATTTCTACTTTTTCATGATGACTCAACAATTGAGATGTGTGTCTTTTGCCCCTTAAATATTACAAAAATACTTGTTGGGAGGGGAAAATGTTTTTTAAATGATACTTTTTATTAACTGAAATCATCACACTGTTGTTATATATCAGCATAACCATCTTATGGTATTCAGCTACGAAATATTTCATTTCATATCAAAGTCCCAGCAACATTTTGCAGTATTTTAACAGTTTAATAAATATACAACTTACCTCCACTAGCAGCCCCAGGCACAGCTCCATCTGAGGCAACTTTGGTAACTGCTGCTGGATTGTAAGTCCAAGAAGTGCCACAAACTTCCACTTTAAGGTCGTTGTCATGATATATTTGCTGCACACGTCCAATTTTACCTAAGGTCTAAACCAGGGGAGAAATTTAATGCAATTATGTATTTGTTTAGGAACAATGAAGATTTCGATATCAATATAAAAGTTAAAATGACATTGCATCAAATGGTTTTATCGAAAGTCCAAGAGGGGAGAATAAATGTAAGGTGCTAATTTTTTCAAAGTTACAATGCCAGGAAGCCCAAGGAGCCATGAACACATGATAGATACATACACTCTCTAGTTTAGGGTTGTGAAACTCATAATGGCAATCTGTTGGGTTGGGAGTACCCAGCTAACATGACTACTTGGCATTTAAGGTGTGGTCTCTTCTGCTGAAAGAACCTAATCTGATACCTGGATACGTGTATGCATGAGATGAACAATGTCTGCTGTCCTTTGGTCAAACATCACCAGTATCTCTAAACTTCTCCTGTCTATAATTTTGGACATATTCCCAATTTTGAGGATTTTAAATCTGAACAAAAAGCATGTTACAATTATTAAAAAGCAATTACACGCATGATTAAAACAGTCAAGGAAATCATGAATATCGCACACCTGAACTTGATGCCAGGTTTACCATCTTCCTACCACACAAGAATTATTTACCAATTACCCTGTCACTATGTATACTGTATTCAAAGTGCTATATAAGGTTAAGAACCATAAAAATAGAGACTGACAGTACAAGTTAAATAAATAATATTTACACACCATCTACACTGTATGTAGAGTTTACTAACATTATCAGAACAATTAATGAACATTTAAATGAGAATAGTATATACTAACCGGGACCATAGCCTCTGCCCATTCGCCATGTCCTCTCTGAAGAATTTTAATACGTTCTAAGTCTGCACAAATTTGCACAAGGTCACCAACACTGAATTGTTGGCTGGTACTACTTTCATTGCTCATCACAACACCTCCGCCAACCTTTGTAAGAACAGCTGGGTTGAAAGTCCATCTGGAAAAAAAATGTTCACTTGAAGTATGCCAGAGACATGAAAACAAATGCAAATCACTGACAAAGCCAGATTAACCGTTTCACTTTCTTGGGTGTAGGGAGGTTCATAAATAAATTTCGTCTTTGGCAGATCATCCTCGGGCCACTTGTGGGCACGTTAACATTTTTCTTTTACTGCTTACTGTAAATTATTTTGAAGCTGGATACGAACTTTTAATTCATTGCAGTGCTTAAAAATGGAAAACAAGTAAAAATGATCAGTTTAAATTGTCTAAAAACTTTTTATGGATGATGTCCTTTTCAATCATTACAATCTCAAAGATTGCCAGAAATCATAAAAATCTCAAAGGGTTATAGAGTAATCAACTTTTACTCATGTCTTAATTCTTTTCAAAACTCAATACTGTACTATTAATCATAATAATGGCATAAAAAACAATGATAATCATGATAAAAAGGTTAGGATAGCAAATTTTTATTTCAATTCTCTTTCTCTCAAAAGAATAAAAGATCATGTACCTATGATTCTTCAAAGGTTTACTCTAAGGTGAAGAAAAATGGAACTATATTCATGTCATCCTCTGACTGGGTAAGTGACATGAAGGAAATGATTCCTACACCACTTTTCCCCGTAGCTACCCAACTTGTTTTTGACAAGGCACCTCATTCCCAAAGAGTGAATTACTACCAATTCGTTCTCAAGGTTTTAACTCTGTTTCCTTTCAAGGGATTTCATAACCTTCCTAACCTCAACTTGAGCACTTTGAACTCATAGGTCTTCTGATGTTGGATACAGTCTTCTGGTGACTATAATATTTCAAAATCCTTCAAAGCAAGAGTTCTAACTTTCCTGAACCAACTACTGTGTTCTCTGCATTCCTGTTTCTGGTATGGTGACATGGATTACAGCACTTTCTCACATGCCTTTCAAATTATGCACTTGTATCTCCACTTATTCAAGAATCAGATACTAATGTTGACTCACCCTTTGTGGGATGTATGACAAGGTGCCAAGGACATTAATGAGTTTTCATCTTATACATGTAACACTGAGATCATTAGATTAGATTGGATTAGATTATAAAATTTTTGTCACATAGCCAAGCGCCGGAGCCGAGGGGCCATTCAGCGCACTGAGATCATTAGATTGGTTCTAATTTTCTGTATCAACAGTTGGGCAAATTATCCCCTCTTTGAGAGAAGTTTCCTGCTTAGTACTTTTCCTTGTCATCTTTTTCCTTCAAAGCATTCTCTAAATAGTAATTCTCCAGATTTATTAGCCTGTTCGGAGATGCTGCTTTAGCCACTTCCAGAAATATCCTTAGGAGATATTGTTTAGTCTTTCAACTCTCTACTTCCCCTTAAGGGTCTTAGGCACATGTGCTACTGACTTTAAGTTTTGAATCCATGCCTGAACTTGGATTCAGATAATTACATATTACTCTCATAAAATAGTTTAATAAAACCACCATGTCCCACGTCTCAGTTAGCAAGACTGGGGCCATCAGCAACTCAATCCTTCCTTCCTAAATATGATTTGAGCTAAGTATATGTAAACAGCTTCCTGTGAAACAAAATTTACCTCTTCATATGCAGCCATTTTTCTCACAGCTCGTAGTTCAGCAACAAAAGAACAAGCCTGATTTCTGCCTGGGACCTGGGTATCTGAGCTGTACCCACAAGATGATGTCTTTGTTCTTTTAAAATTTGGGCTAATTTTAAATGATGAGTTTATATGAAAAAAGTTATTTCTATTTAAAAACAAACTACATATTCTAAAAATCATTCTACAATCCAATTCCAGATCACAGCAGAAATCAAGGTTACAACATCAAATCTCAAAGTTTATAATGCAGAACAATTCTATACTTCTTGAGGAACTAAATTAGAGAATATTGGGTAAAATAAAGCTTCTATTATTGGCATGTCCATGACAACTGAGAATTTCATCCAGTGATCTGGTGAAACTATTATATAATGTTGTCATTTCATCCAGTGATCTGGTGAAACTATTATATAATGATATTTAAAACTTGCATTACCTGTTACCAGATGGATAAGCCACAACGATATCATGGTCTTCGTCAATCCCAACAACAGTTCCAGTTGTTCCAAGGCATTCAAACATGCCATCAGTCCAACCCCCATGGCCATGCTGCAATGACTGTACAATTTCCAGCTCCAAGTCCACATTCACCTACAAGTTCAAAATATCTCAAATGTAACAAGTTAGCCTCCTGTTATTGTATGTCAATGTCTGAAAACAAAACAAAACTTGGAAATGAATTGGTACTTAATCATTCTTCCCCCTGAAAAGGAATATTGAAAATAGTCTTTTTACATGCTAACTTAGAATCTATGCATACGTATGTCAGTCGTCTTTCTTGAATGTAACATCTGTAATGCAGTATCTACCTCCAGAAAAAAAGCTAAAAATTTCATTATATATAATTAAATTCATCAACATTAAAAATAATTAACAAATATTAAAGTAGCATGATTCACAACAATATGAATACTGTACCACCTTCCAGATAAAACATACTGTAATTATTCAAACACAGTACCTTTACTTCCAGTCATTTAAAAGAAAAGTAGCTTCATATAATAGTATATCATTTTAATTTCACTTTCTAAAAATCTCATAAATAGTATACCATTCAAACATTTTTTGGGAACGAATGTATTAAGAATAATCTTCAAACATTTTTCTAGCAACAAATGCATTACAAAAAATCTTCAACCATTTTTCTTGCAAAAATATATTAAGAATAATCTAACATCATATCCGTATAGCACCGCAAATAAACTAATTACCCCACAATTGATAACAAAATGTAAATAGTATGCTTTCAGTGGGTGAAACTTCACAGGTTCTAACAGAACTAATGAACTCATCATAACGCAATCCCAATATAATACAGTGCTATATCCTTTGCCTGATGTCATCAAATTTATCTGAAATCATTTGACAGACAATAGAGTATACTAAATATCTGAGCTGTGATACTAATTTCCATTTTTAGCATGAAATACCTGTACTCTGAATAAAAGAAGTAGTAAACTTATTGAAGCCCTTATCAATAAAATATCAGCTGGCGGCGGCTGAAACTTTCCACTGCTTGATACATTGCAAGTTTTCATTACCAAAACTCTTCTTCCTAATATTTCTTTTATTAAGTAATTTTTAATGCTCAATATTATTCTGCACTCTTCTTCAAGTAATTGTAACACCCATTTTTATAAATACCTAGTGTCAGTCTAATTCAGTAATATCGAGCATAATTGCGGTGATTTGCAGCTACAAATCTGAGAGGTCTAACAACTTGGTTTATAAAAATAAAAATGGATGACATTAAAGGATCACCCATTCTGAAAGGCCTTTGAAATAACACAGAACACGGACTGAAACCTGATTACTCTCTTTAAGCAGCTAATTTTGTTAACTTTTCCAAGTTAAGTACAATTTCAAAATTGTTTGAGTCACAAAACATTGGCTAATACAGAGTTCAACTCAACTAAAAACAAAATGCTTCAATTACAGTTTTAGAATAGAGAAAAAATCTCTCATATTTTCAACAATCATCCAAATACAGATTTATACTTGCAAACTGAAGCTTTCACAATTTACGGTCTTAAATCACCTTCCTAATAAACTATAACCTTCTGTAAACAAGCTAGAAAAACAGAACAAAAAAATTAATGGTTAATAACACAATAGGAAAAACTGCTAGACAAAGTGTCTGCCCCAATCGTAAAAGGTTAAAGAAATATGAAGCCCAATCCTAATTAATATATCAGACATTTTCTATTCTTCTTTGAGATCATTTCCACAATAAATAAATCTGGTCAAGTAAGAGAGGCTTAGCATTTGATCGGCCTAGTACTGTACTGATTATGGATAATTACAGTCAATATTCTCATGTACAGTAAAATACCGGAAAAAAAGGTTTTAACACATACTAACTTGCAATATAGTTTCAAAGTTCCACAAATAACAACCTCTCCTCTTATTTATGCTTGATTTCAGGAAAGGGAGTTACAAAGCATTTTTGAGTCATTCTCACAGGCGACTACTACTCTGCTGCTTGAATTATCCCCCTCACCCACTAATTCATATGCTGTGTTCAATGACAGTGGGCTGAACTGAACCCACTGTTCTTGAAAATTATATTTCAAAATCTATCCTTCAATTCTACAAAGCTCTTATTTTACTAATGGCCAACTACTACAGAATTAGGATAAGATGTGATGCATTTCTCCAGCTTGCTCTGTCCAATGGAAAATTCATGAAAGTTGGCAATAAGTTTCTGAAGCATTTACAAATCTCCCTGCAAGTGATCACTTGTTTCTGATACAAGCAATAAGTTCCACTTGTAAACATTTTCTTAACTGCTCACCTGAAACTAGTAGTGTTTACAATCAATTTCAAAATGATCTATGGTACTGTACCTGAAACATAAAAGTTGTCTGTCTCCTAGGAAATGTTCATCTAAACTTAGCTGCATAGTGAACAAGCAATTCAACTGTGGGTGTTTTTTGACCCAACAATATCACTACAATTCTTAACTACATTAAGCATCAATGTGCCTTAAATTAAAAGCACAAGTGAATGGTATTCTATAGGAATTTAAAGGCTGTGAAACGGATTGGCATGCAAACTCTTAATGTAATTACTGGTACTTACTAAGTCAGCAAATTTGTCACAGTTTCAATGATGAACACAAAACCTTTACCACAATAATTTTTAGTCTCATTTAGGAGAAAAATCCTGATCTGAGTATGATCATGTGCTCTTCAGATCACTTCCCACTGTCAAGAGACAAAAGTAATTTAACAGATTCCTCCACAGGGCAAAAGTGGACACTAACTCCAGAGACCTTTTACTGTAAGATGTCTATTTCTTTATCCTCCCAAACAAAATCCAAATGAGGAGGATAATAAACAAGGATACTAAAAATTCACACATGTACTGTTCTAGCTGTCAATTACCAGTCAACTTTTTGCTGAGTGATGCTCACTCTTGACAGATACACCAGAAACATAAGAAAAAGTACAGGAACCTTCTGTGAATTTTGTGTAAGAGCATTATGCTTAGCCTGTGCTAGGCTACCTTGAAACCCTTGCCCAACCTTACAATATTTCTGTCCTACCTTTTGCAGAAAGAAGTTACATGACTCATATACAATGTCAAAGATAATCACAAGTACTCACTCGTTTCCTACATGCACAATTCCTTCTGTTTCTGTTTAGCAGACTAAAGAAAGGTGATCCTGGGTACATCAGAACCATTATAAAGGCTTAAATGAGATTAATGGATTTGTATAAAAAATACAACAAAAATATGGTTTTTACTTAGTTATTTCCCATAAAGAGGTTCTGCTTCAACACTGTATTTTATAGCAATGCTTTTACATGGTACCTATTTATGCATTAATCTGCTTAATACAGTAGTCATCTCTGGTATACATATCTGAATGGATGGATAGTAATAATAATAGCAGTAATATCACAGATGTCAAATACAACCAATGCCAATAATGCTAATATTAACGAAAATAACGTATAGCAAAATTAAAAAATGGTACATACTAGTAAATTACTGCATGTATTAATGGTAAGTACTTATAATGGAAGGAATGAAAGTAGTACCTGTACTTGGAAAATGTAATGAGAAACAATTCTAAATCAGACAGAATAATGGTTTCTCCATGTTACTATACACTCAAGATTGGTGGAAATGCACATGGGATTTTAATATTTGCCACTTATTCATAGTATTTACCATCTGAAATTCAATGTGTTTTATACAACCACCCTACAACTTTTAATGGCATATAAAACTAAGTATTATCAATGACAAAGGACAGCGTTCTATGATTTGTAAGTTGAGAGAGAGAGAGAGACTCTAGTCTCCCTTTACTAAAACCCATTAACTATTTGCTACTGTGGACCCCATATTTTCTTTGAACAGGCAGTGTTACACTTTACAGAAACTTTAAGTAAGAATAGAGTACCAAAACCATACCCAATATTTTATCTTATTAAAGTTTCATCTCATAAACTAGTTTTCCCTTATCTGAATCTTTCTCTAGGTTACCTTTCATTTCCATAAAAAAACAAACAAAAACAGCAAAAAATTTGTCTGGGATTTGATGAAATGCAGACTTTTGAGGTTTTACTGTACCTTCTGAAAATAACTTACCAATAGCTAATTTCAAAAAGAAAACATTAATACAGTGGTAAAAAGCAATGTTAATGGAACACCAGAGTTACAAAGGCATGTGATGGCTGCTGCTGCATAACAGGCAGGAAAGCAGGCAGGTAAAGGGGCAGGCAGATATGGAGGTGGTAATATCATGCTCATTGATATGCTTTCAAGGGTAAACAATGGATCACATAAATTCACGCTGCTCTATGGAAGGATCCATAATCTAAAAATACCAAAACCAATCTAAGTTCTAAAATTTATAGCAACATAAATGCATTATGACACTCATACTTATGTTCATAAGAGCAATAATTTCATCAACATAAGAATAACATGATTGGTACACAACCATTTTAGCAACAAACACTTGGATCAGTTCAATGTGTTTAAGGGTTTAAGAAACAAAATCCAAATTCAACGACAAACTTGTCTGTCACAAGTAAATTTGAACATTGACTTTACTATTCAATGTTCAACAGCCCAATTGAACGATGAGCACTCAGATGCAAGAGCATAAAAGGCATAAAACTGATCAACAGTAACAAATAATGAAATGTATTAATGTACCTTAAATGCAACTTGATGTTCACTTAGGACACTTCAATGACACGAAAAAAGAACCGAGACCTAACTTCCACCTATGAGTGACATAAGGCTGACATTCAGGCCTACCAACTTTTGTGTGCACTTTCTACTTTCTACTTAAGGCTTAGTCTTTGAACAATAAAACATTTGTCACTATTCTCACTAAGTCCTACCTAATCCAAAGTTCCAAAATATAGTACAGTACCTAGTGAGTGATAATTAATTTTAAGTGTGCAGTCTACCTAGGGGAAGGGCACTCCTTACATACTGTAGAAAATTTTGATTAATGTAATGTAGAAATTGGTTACACACTTTTCTTATAAAGTAAACTATTTCATCAAAGTACAAACCATGGCCTTATATGTGTCATGTAGCTATTGAAATAGTAGATAAAAGGACCTTACAAAGAAAAGTACCTTTGTGAACATTAAAATCTTGGATGGGGTAACGGCACCCACAACCCATTTCCCACAAAAGGTAGCTGATATTGAAGACCCCCTGTATTAAAAAAATTAAAAAAAATAAAAGACCCCCTGTATTAAAAAAATTTAAAAAAATAAAAAACTATGGCATTACACTTCAACCGGATAAAACTGAAGGCTATGCATAATGGACTGACAAAATTTCAGATTCATCTGACATGCTGCGGGTCAGTGATTTGAAACAGCTTAATCTCCATATTCTATCCTTTCACCTGGACAAATAAGATCTGGGGAACACTGAAATTATTCTCAAGATCCTGCAATAGGAAAAACAAAAAGAACATCATGCTACTTGCCAAGTCTGTTTAATCCCCCATTAAATTTACGTAGGAATGACAGGTCCTTCCCCTGGAATAGTGCCTTCACTTCTTTGGAATGGAACCTTATCCAGGGTATCCAAAGTGTCATCAGGGGCCATGTTTCAACTAGCATTTACTTCATAAGATTCAGTCAAACTAACTTTTTCCAAAATGTTTAAAATAAAAAGTATAGTGGACTCAAAAGGAATAAATAAATTCATCTTTAGACTGACAAAATTTGAATGATGAATTATACAAAATCCTTTGAAACTACATAAGACGAAAGCATGTTTGGTTAAGACAGAAACTTTACAAATTATTTCTAAAATGTCTCCAAACTGCTTTTAAAACCCTAAAATTTTTAATAATTGAAAGAAAATTGTTCAAAATAAGTACATAGTTTTTAAAATGCTTGCAGTTTTTTTTATATATCTGTATCTGGTTTTTAAATGCATGCACAGGGCATATTTGTATATACTAATGAAGGTTAATCACTTGTAGTCAAAATACAGTAGAGTAATTTTCATACAAGTTTCAATTATACAGATGAAGGCTTTACACTCAATGTCAAGGAACTTTCCCCTGACCTCTCTTTGAACAAGCAAATGCATCTCAGCTAACTGTAAAAAAAAAAAAAAAGAATTCAAACCAAACAAACCATACAATGTTGTCAAACATCAAACATGATACAGTTCTACTGTTAGCATTAATGACCACAGCAAAACTTCATCCTAATACATTTCTTTTTCTAAGGAAAAAACTCAAATTATGTTGTTATAGCTGTCTCTCATCTCTAAAAGAAAAAAAAATTATGTAACCACTGGGTCCACAAAGCATAATCAAATCCAGTCCTCTCTACCTCTTATATCAGTACAATCTAAGAGCAATTGATAATACTGGAGCATAGGGTAACTTGAACTGAAACTTCTATTACCTATCAGATACATCTGTAATGGATTTTTTCCTCTCTTAAACAATTATGAATCACTATCACAGTCATAAATCAGGTAATTCAACAATGTCAAAAGGAAATTGGTTGCAAATTAACAATGCCAAGTTAAAACTTACAATTTATCCAAGATATCTGTGACCTCATTAACTTAAAAATCCTCAGAATTCAAAAGGGATTACATAACATTACAGTAACAGGCAACAAATATCACTGTCCAACAATGAGCCCTTGTGTTAACAGTCCAAACAAGATATCAAAATATAAACCACTTAAAGGTGTTCTACAAACATCCTTGAGACTTATCATGAGCTGTGTTCCTACATTTATTACTTGGTTCCAACTCTGTTTACAATAAATTTACTGACATAAACTCCATCTGAACTTGTTTCAGCCTCAACTAACATTTTTAAAGTCAGAAGATAATATTGTATACAAAAACAATTTCCATCCAGTCAATCTTAATTTACTTTGATTTAATTAATGATGTTCAACCCTTTGCGTACAAGCCATGTCTGGTCATAAAATATGTCATGACGAAAGCTATACATATTTTCTTTTTATTTAATATTTTTGACAAGATCAGCATTTCCTTCCAGTTTTATGAGTTTGATTATGCTCTTGTCCATGTTAACATGAAAATCTCCTGGCATCATTAAGGAAGCATGCAAGTGACTTGAATAAGAAAAAAAAAAATGTACCTTGTAATTTCTTTTGAAATAATCAAAATAAAATTCTATATTTCTTTTAGGGACAGCAATCCAAATTTTAGCAAAATGACTTGAATTTTGAAAGTGAATGCAAACTTTACAAATAGAGTAAGGGTAATCCTCAGAATAGAGTTACAAGGACTGTTGCAATCTGGAACACAAAGAATGATGCTGACAATGCTTTAAAAAAACTAATTACATAATCAAGAAAGCAGTAATATTATATAACTGAACAACTGGACATGCTTCTAGTGTTTATGTGATTAAGGTTTGAATGAAAAATACTCTCAAGTTAAAGATCTGTTTAAAGATGCATAAACTCAGTGATGTGGTTTAATACTATTAACTATCTGTAACCATCAACATAATAACCGAGCACAGTATATCAAATAACCGATCTGAAGATTATTTCTGCTTCAACACAAACAGTATAGATACCTATTCATAGATGCAACAAGACCTTGTGACTTTTTTCTAGTCTTCTGTTAAGTGGTAAGGAATAAAAAAAGGGTTTTGCTGTAGTATGCATTCAAAATGCATTCATTAATGCAAACACTTCTAAAAAGGGAACAAGACAACAGCAGCCATGGAACAATTCTTACACTTACTTGGTCTCCAATGGCCAACCCGTGGGGTCCCGAGCGGCCAGGATTTTGCTCACCGAGAAGAGGAAGATGATCTCTGTACACTGTGCCACCCTTTGCATCATTCACCACCTTTAGGTCAGCCTGAATAAAAAGATAAAACAGAATTTACACAGGCCCCATTCTCTAGTTGAGTACATTATACAGTTGCTACTCTTTCTATCACTCTCTTTCTCTTACTTTCTATTCATTCCATGGTCCCTCTTCCTGTCTGGCTGATAGCTTCAACCATGGCCAGCTCAATTATTCATCCCACGTCAAAAAATAAATCATTAAGGTCACACCTATCAGTCAAAAAGTTTAACTCACTATTCTGGTTGAGCTACTCTATAATGTTAAGAATAGTATTATACATAATACGTAAAAATAGTTTTTGTTTCTGGAACATCAAATATATTTTAATCAGTGATAACACAATTACCAAATAATTACTAAAGAATAAAAAGTGCACAGACAAAACTGCTGAATTAGTAACATGTAAAAATACATGGTTCACAAAAACCTGAAGGCTAACTAAATTGATTTGCAAAACAATGGGGTAGAAGCATTAATATCAGATCTCCTTATGATGTTGTTAAAAAAAGTTATTCTTCTGTTCATACAATGTGTCTCCCCTTATGATGTAGTTAAAATAGTTATTCTTCTGTTCATACAATATGTGCTGCAAGGTTCATACATTTGCAGAAGTGTGGAGATGGATATTCATTCTCTGATGAAAAACAACCACCCCTGAAAACCCTCAACACAACAACATATGAATAGCCTCACATATGCCTACTGTTTTTATTTCAGCCACATACAAATCTCTTTTATACCTCAAACCCTTGTGCTGAAAACTAATATGTACATATTATTACAGTCCATAAAAATCTGTTATTGCCAAACAGGTGATGTCATGAAAGTTTCAACTTATAAATAAATGTTGTCTTTGCTAGTATATTTTCATTTAAGTTTTGGTCAATTCCACTTGCATGCTGCATCCACTAAGCATAACTAATGAGAAATGGTCAATGTAAGACATCTCAATTATTTTCTATATAGCATCCAGTCATTGATAAAATTGTAATAGTTCTTACATTACCTGTGCTAGATCTGCAGCAAGAGAAAGATAAACATAAATACCCCCAACTATCTTTGCTTTTCAAGAAAAGCTCATCTAACTAATCAATGGTATATTTTAAACAATATCTGAATATAAAATGATTAAGGTAAAACTGACCCAAATGATTTGAGGTAAAACTGACCCATAGCAAGCTGAACATGTGCCACCTGAGAAAGTGGCCATGGTAATGACTGTAGCATCCACCTGAGTGAACATGGGTCAACTACTGAACAATACGTAATGGAAGGGATGGGAGAGACAAGAAAAACAAAAATAAAGAACATGGAAAGTATCAATCATTTCCCATATTATAAGTATAGTATATGATATTGAAGGTAGACCTAATTAAAGGGCTTGCTTATATCGCAAATATTCATGGAAGTTTTGTTAATTAGTCCCCTTCTAGCTGTTTTTGTATTAGCTTTCATTCCCTAAAAAGTTCTTCTTTTTTTTATTTGTTATTACATATTGTTCTTTTCATCTGTATTTCATCTGTACCAGCTTCATTTTCCTTTGCTTTGTCTTTTCACAAACTTAGCTTATCTATTTATTTATACTATTTTGCATTAGAATTTTAATACCAAAAAAAAAGCAACTTGCTTATAAAATGAAAAGTACTACAGAACAAAAACTTACAATGAGGTAAGTAAGGTTTTAAATTACTTATAAGGTTATTACTTCTTAGTTTGCCAGATGGTTTTCTTGTGCCAACCAATCAAATCCTGACCAACACATACCATAAACTTATTATCGAGAAGATGTTACCCAAAACATGTGTTCACTCAGATTCAATCAAATTATTTTATTAACAATTTTCAAAAGATCTTGTGATCATATACAGACTGTGGCAAAAGCATTACCTCCTGCAAACCTGACTGGTAAAGGTAATAATTCGCTGACCATGAAAGAACAACAGGCACTGAAATTTTGGAAAGAAAAGAAGTCATTATAAATGCACCAAAATAAGTTTTGTCTTACCATGCCCTCAAATCCCACTCTGTAGAGATTTTTGGCACCATTATCCCAAATGACGTAAGCAGCAGATCTTGGTGAGGCTGCAGACCAATCCTGGATTTCAGATACTTTACCACGTCTTCCATTTCCTCCATCCTGGTCTTCCCATTGCCAATCTACTCCTCTTACAACTCTTGCCCCAGGAAAAATTCCTCGGATCCCTATCTTTTTACTTTTACGGCGAGGTTCCAACAACACTCTAAAAATGAGAATTTAATTTAATAACAAGACAGAGAACATATAGGAAGTAACATCTCTTTATAATAAGAGATGTAATAAGCTTCATGAATAGTTAATATAAGGAACCAAAAAAAAATTATAAAAACTTCAAGCAAATGTGTACAGTAAAATGATATTGTCATGATACAATAAAGTTTTATACATACTTACCTGGCAGATATATACTTAGCTATAGACTCCGTCGTCCCCGACAGAAATTCGAATTTCGCGGCACACGCTACAGGTAGGTCAGGTGATCTACCGCCACTGCCGCTGGGTGGCAGGAATAGGAACCATCCCATTTTCTATCAGATTTTCTCTTCCACCTGTCTCCTGAGGGGGAGCTGGGTGGGCCATTTAATTGTATATATCTGCCAGGTAAGTATGTATAAAACCTTACTGTATCATGACAATATCATTTTTATACATTCAACTTCCCTGGCAGATATATACTTAGCTGATTGGCACCTTTGGCGGAGGGTAAGAGACAGCTAATTACTGAATAGACAGGAAAACAACATACGTTTTAGGTAACAATAATATAAGAAACCTTGGTTCCTACCTGTGTCGGCGAAAGACTTCATGACTACTGCCTAGGAGCTTACATCGCCTCAAGAGCCTCAGCGAGGTAGTGACCTCATGCTAAGAGTTCTTGATGGTCTGTCGATGGGGTCTTATCCACTTACTCGACAGAACCTAAGGATCTTTGTCAATGGGGTCCTATCCACTTACATGACAAAACACCTTGCCAAATGGCATCATCAAGGAGCATAACACCGATCCCGATCACCTGATCCTAACACCGGGGTTAGTACTACGATTGAAAGGAGTTATCCCCACCAACATCCTTTCAAATGACCATAAAAAACTCAAAACCAAACAATTTTTTAGTTATAAATAATATTATTTAAGGATCAGTACCAGCTCCCTGTCCCAGCACGGTATCCGCTGATACATAAGGTCCAAGAGAAAAGCACTTTTCATAAGTCACTCTGACGTCTTTTAGGTAATGGGAAGCAAACACTGAGTTGCATCTCCAATACGTTGCTGCTAATATGTCTTTCATTGACATATTCCTGTTAAAGGCTAGGGAAGTTGCAATTGCACGTACTTCGTGTGCTCTAACCCTAAGCAGCGTAAAGGCTTTCTCTTGGCATTTAATGTGAGCCTCCGTTATCATATTTCTTACGAAGAATGCTAATGCGTTCTTCAGCATTTGCCTCTTCGGGTTCCTTACCGCGCACCATATGCTCTGATCACAACCCTGAAGTTGACTCTTTCTCTTCAGATAGAACTTCAGTGCTCTGACCGGACAGAGAGACCTTTCTACTTCTCTACCCACAAGGGGAGAGAGGCCCTTGACTTCAAAACTTCTGGGCCAAGGTTTAGAAGGGTTCTCATTCTTGGCCAGAAACAGAGGTTGGAAAGAGACAACAGCAGAATATCCTTTAAAACCTACCCGAGAGTCTAATGCAATGCATGTATCTCACTGACCCTCTTAGCAGTCGCGCGGGCCAAGAGAAAAATGCACTTTCTCAAGAGGTCTCTAAAGGATGCCTTATTCGGCGGTTTCGAAAGTATCCGAAGAGAGAAACTGGAGGACCACATCCAGATTCCAACTTGGTGTGATAGAGGACTTAGACTTTGTAGTACCAAAGGATCGTAACAAATCATGGAGATCCTTGTTGTCCTCTATGTTGAGGCCCCTGTTTCTAAATACAGCCAAGAGCATGCTCCTATAACCTTATGGTTGAAACAGCTAAGCGTGACTCCTCTCTAAGGAAGAGAAGGAAATCAGCAATTTCGGTCACAGAGGTATTGGAAGAGGACAGCTTCTTCGACCTACACCATCTACGGAAGACTTCCCACTTCGATTGATAGACCCGCAGAGTAGAGGATCTGCGGGCTCTGGCAATTGCGCTCGCAGCTTTTCGAGAAAAGCCTCTCGCTCTGACAAGTCTTTCGATAGTCGAAAGGCAGTCAGGGAGAGAGCGTGGATGTTTCCATGATATCTCTCAAAGTGGGGTTGTTTGAGCAGATCTGTCCTCATGGGAAGAGATCTGGGGAAGTCCACCGTCCATTCCAGTACCTCTGTGAACCAGTCTCGAGCGGGCCAATATGGGGCGATGAGTGTCAGTTTCGTCGCCTCCGAGGAACGGAACTTCCTTAACACTTCCCCCAGAATCTTGAATGGGGGAAAAGCGTAGGCATCTATGCCTGACCAGTCCATCAGAAGGGCATCTATTGCTACTGCTCTGGGGTCTTCTACTATGGAGCAAAAGTTTTCTATCCTTCTGGAGAGGAACGTGGCGAACAGGTCTATCTGGGGCTTCCCCCAGAGGGACCAGAGCCTTTGGCAGACTCCGGAGTGGAGGGTCCACTCTGTTGGAAGGACCTGGTTCTTCCTGCTGAGTCTGTCTGCTCTTACATTTTTGGTTCCTTGTACAAACCTCGTCAAGAGTACAGAGCCTCGTTCCTCTGCCCATATCAGGAGGTCTCTCGCTATCTTGTATAGTGTGAGCGAGTGAGTCCCCCCCTGTTTTCGGATATAAGCCAGAGCCGTGGTATTATCCGAATTTACCTGGACTACCACGCCTCTGACCTCCGACTCGAAGTTCTTCAAGGCTAGATGAACTGCCATAAGTTCCTGTTCTTCTGTCCAGGTTCCTGACACTTCCTTCTTCCCTAGTGTTGCTCCCCATCCCGTTTCCGAGGCGTCGGAAAACAACACTAGGAGAGGGTTCTGAATCGAAAGGGATATACCTTCGTTCTTTTGAAGAGGGGTTAACCACCACCTCAGGTCTGACTTTATCTCTTGTAGAATGGGAAACTGATCCGAAAGTTCCCCTCTCTTTCGGTCCCACATTCTTTGCAGGTAAAACTGCAGAGGTCTCAGATTTAGCCTCCCTAGGGAAACGAACTGCTCCAGCGACGAAAGGGTGCCCAGAAGACTTAACCATTCCCTCGCTGAGCTTCGTTCTTTCCCTAAGAAGGTTGAGACTTTTTCCAAGCCTCGAGCAATTCTGTCTTGCGATGGATATGCTCGAAAAACCCCGAGAATCCATCTGAATCCCCAGATAGACAATGTCCTGGCTGGGGATCATCTGAGACTTCTCGAGGTTCACGAGCAGTCCGAGTGAACGAACGATATTCAAAGTCGTTTCCACGTCCTCCAAACATTGTTGTTTCGATTTGGCCCTTATTAGCCAGTCGTCCAGATAGAGGGATATGTTCACCCCCTCCAGATGAAGCCATCGCACTACGTTCCTCATCAGGCTTGTGAACACTTGGGGAGCCGTAGACAGGCCGAAGCACATGGCCCTGAATTGAAAGACCCTTCCCTGCATCATGAAACGTAGGTATTTCCTCGATGACGGATGCAGAGGGACGTGAAAATACGCGTCCTGTAGATCCAAGGAGGCCATCCAATCTCCTGGACGGAGAGCCGCAGGAACCGAGTTGGAAGTTTCCATAGAGAACTTCCGTTTCTCTACGAATCGGTTCAGTGCGCTCACATCCAGTACAGGTCTCCACCCTCCCGAGGCTTTTGGTACGAGGAACAGTCGATTGTAAAAGCCCCGAGAGTGTGGGTCCTGCACTAATTCTATGGCCTCCTTGTCCAACATTTGTTCTACTAACTGAAGAAGGGTCTTCCTTTTGACAGGGTCCGTGTACTTCGCTGACAGTTCCCTTGGAGTAGACGTCAAGGGAGGCCTGTCTCTGAAGGGGATTAGATATCCTCTCTTCACTATTGAGAGGGACCAGTTGTCCGCCCCTCTCGACGCCCATTCTTCTGCAAAGTTCAGAAGTCTGGCGCCTACTGGTGTTTGGAGGACTTGAGGTTCACTTGTTTTTCTTGGTAGGTCTAAAGGCAAAGACCTACCTCTTCTTTCTGCTCCTCTCTTCTTAAAGGAAGACCGAGAAGACGAACTCCCTCGAAAGGGCGGCTTTGGGTTCCGTGTCTCCCTCTTCGTAGCGGGAACAGCTGTCCTCGGCCTTTTGGTTGACTGTACCAGCAGGTCTTGTGTCGCCTTCTCAGTCAGTGAGTGAGAAATGTCTCTCACTAACTGAGAAGGGAACAGCTGGTTGGAAAGAGGGGCGTACAGTAGGGACGACCTCTGTACCGGAGAGACTGCTTTTGTAAGAAAAGAACTAAACACCATTCCTTTAATACTATTAAGGACATCGGGGCTCAGGCGTTCATTGTCTTGTGTCCTCTTGGCCAACACCCCAAGGGACCAGTCCAGAAAGTTGAAAACTTCCAAGACATGGAACAATCCCTTGAGGAGGTGGTCCAATTCAGACATTCCCAAAGTTGTCTTGGCTGAGGAGAGAGAATGTCTCCTTGACGCGTCCACCAGCGTTGAAAAATCTGCCTCTGCAGAAGCTGGGCGGGCGAGTCCCATTGCTTCGCCTGTCTCATACCAGATACCCCTCCTCCCAGAAAGTCTGGAGGGAGGGCAGGTAAAGACAGTCTTTCCCGCCTCCTTCTTGGAGTTGAGCCAGTTTCCAAAAGACTGCAAAGCTTTCTTCATGGAAATTGCTGGCCGCATCTTCAAGAAGGAGGACGAATTTGAGGTCTTCGTGCTCGTGAACAGCGACCGAGGAGACGGAGGGGCGGCAGGACTCAAAGAATCTCCAAATTCTTGGAGCAAAAGCGCCGCCAACGCTTTGCAGTCCGATAGTCCAGCCCCTTTCTGATCTTCGGTGTCAGAGACATCTTCCAATTCGAGTTCCACCGGAGAATCATTATCAGCCGCGGGAGAACGTCTCTTCTCGCAAGGTGAAGGGCTCCTCGCAGGATCAGCTCCCTCCCGACAAGGGCGACGGCCACCTGTGCGACATCTTGCGTCCCTGTCCGGCGAAAGCTGATCCTGAGAAGAAACTCGATCATCATCTAAGCCTTTCTGACAAGTATGGCGGCTGCCTGTGCGGACATCTTGCATTCTTATCAGACAAGGACACTTGTGCTTGCGCAAAGTTCCCACCAGAAACGGATATCTCGTGACTAGGGACGACGGCCCGCTGTGCGACTCTTTCGTCTCTGTCCAGAGAAAAACGTTCCTGGTCTAAATCATAAAGAGACGCTTCCTGGTTGATTTCTCAGCATGGTTCTCTTGAAGAAAATCTTGGCGCTTATCTGGCGCTGAAAGTCCGGTTTGTTCCATGCGCTTGGACGTATCTGTCCGTCTCGGACAGTGTCATCTGTCCAAGCTGTCCACATTTGGAACTTGGCGCCTGGCTGGTGTCGTTCCAGTACGACACTTCTGCCTGTCCGTCTTGTCCGCTATAAAATAAAAGCGGAGAGCTTTTCAGTAATGAAGACACAGGGAAATACTGCCTGAAGAACTGCTTCTCATGGGCTGAACATTTGGAAGTAGAGCTGTCAGGTCGGAGAGTAGGCGATGTCTTCTGACATCTGTTAATTGCGGGGCGAACAATGAATAATTGCACACCTACGAATATGAGATATTTTGAAGACAAACTCAGATGTCTGCAAAAATCATTCGCATTATCGCGGTGCGATGCAGCGGGAGACTAGTACAGACTTCTGTTACCGTGCGGTAAACAGAAAGATGAAAGAGTCCAAGAGATATCTCTGTTGAAAATTCTCGCAATGTCGAAGGCGATGAAATCGAGCGTCACAGCAGTAGATGGTCCTTCATTATTGCGAGAATCCCCGTTAATCAGAGACCTAAGTCCCTGATTGTTGGGCAGAGATACGGTTCGGTAGTCAATCAAACCAGGGGAGAGAGAGACGTAACCGACCGTGCATCTCCGAGACCTAGCTGATACTGAGCTGCTATCAGGCAGTTCAATACGCAGTAGCTCTCGGTGACTCGTCATCCTGAGTTGCCAGGTAATCCATTATTCCACGAAGGAATGCGTTCGGCTAGAACCATCGAGCATAAAGAATACGCTCGAGCAATTATATTTAAACGAAACGGATTTCGGTAAATGCAAAAGCTGATTTGGTGTTGTCATGACAATACCAAGTATCTAAAATCGAAAACTGATAAACTGCTGGGAGGTTGCAGGCAACCCCGAGTTGCAGTTCAATTAAGATACAATTCGTCTCGGTCACAAACCGTAGAGTTAACTACGGTATGCGCCTACCCCCGGACAATTCAACTGTTAAAAGAATCATGTCGCGAGGGTAATATACGTAGTATATTTGTAGGTTCTGTACCACGACCTCCATCCTAAATTCCTCCTCTCGAGGAATGAGAATAAGGATTGGAGATCGACCGCCTTCGTTCTCTAGTCAAGAGAGTGAAGGAGAAGTCTTTTCCCAAAGGAAAGCTTCAATGGTGAACAGAATACCGAAGACGATAGTTCAAGCCAAAACTGGAAGTTCCCGTCCGTTCTTCTCTATTCCAGGTTAATCGCCTACTGTGAGATACTCTTCTTTCAGCAGCAGTCTTCTTCCAAATGCTAGAAATTACAGGAATTCGAGCATAAGCGAGGTTACGATTATCGTGTAACAATTATCGGGGATTCTCGCTCACTTTGGACCGTGGTCTCGCCTAAGTGTTTGGAGATCGTAAAAAACTCGAACACTCTAGTGCGCTAGAAATTCCGTAGAATTCTAAGCACTCTGCGAAACCCCCCACCGAATTCGTCAAACGATATCGGCTGGTGGTCTCGATTCCCGTAGAAATCGAGAAAGGGGCAGGATCCCTCCTCAACGACCGGGGCTTACGTCAGGTAGGACCGAAGGTCCCCCCGGTAGCGCAGCCCCTAACGTGGGATCTTACAGAGAAATCTCTGTAGGATCCCTCCCCTTTCCCTCGTAGCCGTAAGGAGAGAGGGAATGGGGGGAGGAATTGGATACTGGCTCGCCTTCCAGCGGAACTAGCAGTTGGAGAAGAAAAGGAGCAGCCATCGCCTTACGGCGATGGCCTCTCAGAGCCTGGGAAAAACGTATCGTCAGGAGAAAACGTTTGTTTTCCCGAGGAGGGTTACGAACTCATACTGTAGGTAAGGGTCTGCCGCCACTGTGGAACGTCGTCTGGGTGGGGCTGATCGACACCTAACAGGAGAGAGCCGATACCGTCCTCCGACTCATTCCAGTCCTCGTCGAGGTCGAAACCTCTAAGGAGGACCGAAGGGGTATTCAAATACGGTGTCCGAAGACACGTAAGAAAACGCCTCTGTCGCAGTAGAGGAGGTGAAGTAGCTTGTTCGAACCGGCCAGAACTGAGAGAGCCTTCTTGTCCGGAGACGAGGAGACTACCTGGTTCAACACAGTCGGCAAGCTCCGATCGCGGCAGAACCCACCGTCGATTTGGGTTCCCTCTCGGGCCCCAAAACGACTCGAGCCGAGACGTGGCTCTGCTGGTGGGAGCGGCGATCCTTCCCCGAGGTCGTTGTGCTGACGAATCAGCCGCCATAACCTCGGCAAAGTTCCTCTGGATCTCGGAAGTCACAGCATCTTGCAGAGTAGGACCGTTAAGCCCTTCGAACGAAGAGCATATTCCGAGAACCTTCCTTCTAAGAAGGGGGAACAGCGACAGCCCTCTCGGTCTTCTCCATCCACTTGCACATACGTCCTGGCCGGTCCAAAGAACCGTGCCTGGCACGTAGGGCGTCGTGGTGGGATCATGAGGGGCGCACCCCTCACGATCACTCTCAATACCTCGCTCCTCCCGGTGTAACCCGAGGAGGTTGAAGGTACGGGAGAGGCAGACTGACGCTCCCTCCTCGCTCGCTGGCAGAAACCAGCAGGCTTGGAGGGCTGCAGGCGATCGTCAACCCGCCAGGGGTGGCGATCGAGCTGCAGGCCTGGTCGAACCGTCTCGCTGTGGAGAACGGCTGGACTGAGCACAGCGGCCCCGATCTTGAGTGTCAGAAGAGCTGGTGCTGGTTGCCGTACCCGATCGCTCTCTGTGAGAGCGACGGTCAGGCGACCTGCAGGCTCCACTGTCACAGTGAGACCGGTGTTGTCCTCACGGCACGTCACGTCGCTGGTTCCAGCCGTGGCTGGCACCGGCGAAGGCGGGAGGACCTCTTCCCAGCCTCAGCCCTGCTGGCCGGTCTTGGGACCGTCACTTCCCCGGGAGCCAGTCTGGTCGCCGCGATGCAGAGCGAGAGTGGTCTGGTGAGAGTCGTCGTGAGCGGCTGTCACCAGTCTTCCGCACCCCGTGCCGTGAACCTGACGCTGAGCGGGCTCAGAGGTCTGGTTCCTGGCTGCACGGTCGCTGGTAGGCGACCGTACACTCGGTACCTCCCGCGAACGAGAGGCTGAGACGGACTGAGCAGTGGCAGAACCACTGACACCAGGCGAGGAAGTACCGGTGTTAGCGGTACCCCTCTGGTCCCCGTAGTCTTCTTCCTTGCGGAAGAAGAGACGGGCCCCGCTCCGAAGGAGCAGGAGGACCAGCGGAAGGAACCCTCCCGTCCCACCGAGGTGAGACGGTCCCGAGAAGCTTCCCGAGGGAGACTTCTTAGGAGGGAGGAGGCAACCTTCTTCTTCCTCGGCCTGTGAAGCCTTAGAAGTCGAAGGGGAAGAGGCGGCAGCCGACGACGATGAAGAAGATGAAGACGATGCACCTTCCTCCTCTTCTTCGTCAGCTTCCTCAGGACAGACGTAAGATCTGCTATCCAGGGCGGAGCCGGGCTGCTGTAGCCGAAGCACAGGGCCAGGACGCACCTGTACAGACAGACCAAAGTCTGGGGTAGTACCACCACGAACAGGACGACGTCAGCAGGTATGAGCATCTCAGGAACAGCAGGCACAGCAGGCACAGCCCGCAGACAGGGGGCAGCGAGCAACGGCAGGGACAGCCAGCGCAGCAACAGCAGCACAGCAGACGCAGGCAGCAATGGCATGGACCGGAAACACAGGAAGTGGAGCAGCAGCCAGCAACATCCTGGTACCGGCGGCAGGTCCAGGGGCGAGCTCTAGGGCAGCGGAAGTGTGGTCGCGGCAGCGCGGCAACCACGAGCGGGGGTGGCGGCGGCCCCCCCTCTCGGTACGGCGAAACGGCACTTCACAGCGGCTGTAGGCAAGACTGTTACCACGTGAGGTGAGTACACCAGGTGAGGAGGGACGTTGTCACCTGGAGTCGATATCGTTGTCGTGGTCACCACTCCATGGGTGACCGCAGCAGGCCCAGACATAGAACCGCAGCCCCTGGACACTAGGCATGCCCTGCAAATCGAAGGACGCCCATACCTCACCAAGGTCCACCCTCGTGGCAGTAGCACCTGCGGGAATAACAGTAGTAGGGATTAGTGGGGGGGGAAGTCCCCTCGCGCGGGGAGTGAGCCCCACACCGAACGAGCGGAAGACCCCGAATACAATTGTACATCGGGCATCGAGCGCCCTCCCCCGCGCTCGACGGATCGGGCGAGGAGAAGAACCCAGACAACCTCCCCCCCGAAGGGGAAGGGTCATCTGTGGGAGCTGAGCAGGGGGGGGGATTCTCGTCCCCCACCCCCCCACAGCGCCCATGTACCCAACAATAATAATAAGAGCCCGAGAGCAATCGTGCCCTCGGCACCGAATGCAAGGGCATAAGGATCAATTCCCTGACTGAGCGGAACTTGAACCAAAATAAATATTGATGCAATCAATAATAAAAGGAATAACATGAAAAAGAATCTTGCATTACGATTCACTTCACAATGAATAAGGGCTCGGAGCGAGCGCAATTGCGCCCTCGGTACCGAGCGCAAGGGTAAAAGGATCCATTCCCGATTATGAACGGAAACCTTGATCCATAATGAATTGATGCAATCAAAAATATATATGAAAAATGAAAAGAATACTGCGCTTGCGATTTCACTTCATACAAAATAAAAAGGGGGAAGGATCAATTCCCGGGAAAAAATAGCGGAAACATTGATCCAAGTAATAATGCAATCTCAATAAAATATGAAAATGAAAAAAGAACTGCACTTGCGATTTCACTTCATTCAAATAAAAAGGGGAAAGGATCAATTTCCGGGTAAGAGCGGAAAACTTGATCCAAAATGAGTATTGCTATAATCAAAATAAAATATATGAAAATGAAAAAGAATAGTGTACATGCGATTCCCACTTTGCATACAGAAATAAGTTTTCGTGCCGAGCGCATTTGCTCGGGCAACGAGCATTAACAGGTCAAAAATAAATATAAATGAAAAGGGCACTTACTTACGATTTCATCTACACATTTCCAACCAAAATATAAGTCGGAGCGAGCGCTCTCCCGCCCTCGGCACCGAGCATACACAATACGAGGATCATCTGGGAAAAATGAATTCCCGCACTTACGCCCTTCAGTCCCGGCACTCGGGTAATCAGAGGGCGTGGAGAAACCAAGATCCTTTAATTCACAATTGAATTCAATGGAAATAAATATGAAATGATTGTACTTACAATTCAGTTCACTAGATAAATAGAAAAAGAAAAACACAACCATGCGAAAGCAACGACGATGAAGCGAGCAGAGAGCGATGATACAGTCTACACGCCAGCAGGCCGAAAGCAAAAGTGATTTGTTTACCTCCCAGTCGCGCGCGCGCGCCTGTCGGACAAGCAGTTAACTACCGAACCCCTTGTTCGAAAGCTTACGACCTATCCAGCTGCCGCTAGTACCTTCCTATTGTAAAAGGACCGAAGGTTTGTATGCCGTGTCGGAACAAATACAGCATGGCCTGCATAAAACCTGATAAACTAGTAAAAGTTGTTCTCTTACCTTTCACAGCCTATCGTAGTGATTCGATAAAAACGATGACGGGGATTGTGCTTGTCACTGTGGTAACAAACTGAACACAAGTCATAGTTACTACACTCTGCACACTTCCATCTAATTCCAAATATGGGCTGCTGTCTACAAGTGTCACACATGGTACCTTCATGTTTAACACCTGAAAATCCCATGACCCACATTAACTCTAAATATATACATTAACTCTAAATATACAATAATAATAAACTTAAGTGAGTTTAACATATATGTACTATATACACATATTAATATCATTATACAACAATCACTTCCTATTGGTAAATTTCTGTATCATACATCATATTATAATGTTTTACATAAACTAATCTTCTGTATGTACTTAGTAGGGTAAACAACCGCAGACGATCCATCGTCATCGCGTGGCTCGGCCTTTTTCACTCGATATTTAATTGGTGAAACAAGAATACAATTACATCTTTAAGCATATCATTCAAAAGATTGAAGTTTCGTCAACATAATGTGATATATGAAAGCCCCATATGAACTAAAGTAAGCATGTGAGCTCTTCATAAAATGTGTTTTCAAGGCAATTTTGAAATCCAATATGGCGGCAGTCGCGTGACTGGCCGTTCTAACCACAGACAATCCACCATCTTTCCCAGCCTTCCCAGCAATCATTTGAACAATGTTAGTGTATATATGTAACGTTTATTGATCTTACTCAAAATTGCAGTTGTAATCAGAACAATAAAACAACATTTTGTTGCCTATATTAGTGAAAGTATGAAACTTTTTGTTCCCGGGGTCATGGTTTGAACTGAAATTCATTTTTACCTTGTTATCGGTGGTTTTATCCTTACTGCCATCACAACTGAAACTTTACAGTGCTTATTTGATTGTTATTATACACGTTTTGGTCTTAATTCACTCCAAATTGCACTTTAACTACATTGCTGTTCCTGGTTCCTAAGCGCTCGCTCCATGAACACAGTTACGGGCAGCACACGAGTACACGGTGTATGAGGTGCAAAGCTTTATTCCCTTAATTGTTTACTTTACTCATTATTTAGTCTAACTTTACTTTGTTACTTCAAAATGTTTATTTAATTCATGTCTATTATCCCTTTTTTGCAACCAAATTAACCCAGAAAAATTACAAATATTTCTGATGTACTTATGAGCAGACAACGTGACGAAAAAAGGACTCATCGTTGCCAATCTAGCGGAGCTTCACACATATGCCGATGCATTTACAAACTGTTTCCATGAATTCTAGTTGTCATAGTAATGCAGTAATGATAAAATTGCTGTAATATGTATATATACTACAAATATGTGTAAGTCTTATACCTAGTTTGGAGGGTAAACACATACCAATTGACAACACTGATAAACAATTAAAGAGGGCAAAGAATGCCGTAGTTCCCTTGGATAAGTAGTGGTTGGAAGTCGTGTTTACGATTGTTGTGATGAAAGTGCCCCAGCGTCTATGGGTACAAGTGGTGTGGGGATTTAGCACAGGAAATGGGAAGTTTGTTGACACAAGTGACTCCACAAACATCGAGATGGCGTCAATCTTCTTAACATTTTTAATTGTAAGTAAAAATTTTGAAAGCGTCATGGGGGTAAGGTGCACTGCATTGGCCACACTTTTCATTACCCTCCGTTTAAATCTTAAAATATGGCCTTAATTTCTAACTTTGGAGAAAATACTTATTTCGAAAGGAGAGTAGAGGTCTTGAGCTGCTGCTATCACCACCAACAACTCATGGCTGATGACCATCTCCGGACTCCGGTGTCAGGACATGTTAAAGTACTTTTTCGGAGGGTGGCCAAAAACACGGTAGTCAGTGAGTTGGCCAGTCCAGTCAGTTGTTTACCCTAGTACATACACAAAATTACAATCATGCTATGATCAATGACACTGAAAGATAAATTAAGTAAATATCATGAACTACAATATGAATAGAACATAATTCTGTTACCTCTCTTTTAAAAACAATGCTCACAATCAGTCGCTGTATAAATTTAAAAATAAGGAGAAATAAAAAATTACAGCATCAGGAATGTCAAATATCCAAACATCATCTTACCAGTTGGCGCAGAATCTAAAACACGTAGATCATATGCACCCGCACAACGATAATTTGCAGCGGTTCCATTGTCCCAGACTACTACTACTTCCTCAGGGGATTCAAAATTTCGAACTGTACCAACATGACCCTCACCACCATCCTGTTGAATTGGCAAATGTGATCATCACATTCCTCCAGACCACTTAAAAAATATAGGTATGTATTACTTCATTACACAACAGTTAAATCAAAATAAGCACAACAACTTAAAAGTAGTTTTGGTAACAGAGCAACAATAATAATTAGAAAAAGAGTAAACTTCGTGATCCATTACCAAGAAATTAATTTTACAATGGAAAGCACAAAAAATCTGAATTTGTACACTACTGGTGCTATAAATATAAATGCAAATGACTACTGTATTTAGGGACTGTTTTTCTGTCACTTTTCCCATAGGCTATGCAACACACATAAAGGAATCATCTTCAACATGTGAATAATAAACCTATTTCCAGCCAATAAGCATCCTTAATCCTCCCAACTCACAAGGAGCTGCATTTCTATATTCATCAACACAGGTAAAGTAATATAACTGTCACTGAAAAGGAATCATCATGGAATATTAAAAAGTAATAGCAATAGCAATTGTAAAAAAAAAAAAAATTACACATGATCTACATCAAAATGATACAGGATATCTCAATAGTTTCCCTATGGAGTCTAAGACAATTTTCTTCAACTGGATATTAACAGTAAAGGAGATATGGTTTAGTTGGTGTTTTAAATCTATTCTTACTTTGTTTGCATCGTGTGAATACCATGTTCAATAATACATATTCATTTCATCTGTTACACCTGCCTTCACATCCCTACCATTTGGTAGAATTCATCACATTACTGCACAGATGCACATGTCCAGTTTTGCATCATTTGTTATAGAATACTTTTTAAATTAATATATGTATTACTATGCGACTTTGATAACAGTTCCACTCCAGTTTTAATACACACTTAGGCCCTCTTAGGTATCTAGTGATGCATGTGAACAATCACATATGCCTATTTTTCCATGCCTGAAACTAAGAACTACTAGAAATGAGACACTTTTGAGACTTCAATACCACCATTCATTTTAAGAGTGGTGACATATGGTTTTTATAATGAATATATGATATTTCATTTACTGTAAATGCTTGTTAGTCAAGAAAAGTCCACATACCTAATGACAAAAAATGAACATCAGTGAAAACCTAGGTATAGCCTTTAGGGACAGGAAGAAGGTACGACCCAGCATCCTATGTTAGGTTAAGTTGAGAAAATTAACGTTACAGTAGCCTAGGCTATAGACACGTAATTTCACTCATTTTCATTCCTTAAACTGTCTCAAAAAGTATATTTCCATGATGGGGATTGACATTAGACATCGAAGAGGTTGTCGTGAGTTATTAAAAGATTTGAAATGAATGTTGGACCAAATCTGTCAAAATCACGTAAAAAAGGCTGGCCAAACTGGCCTAAACCCTATTTCACCAGGTTACTCAACAGTTAAGACTGTATTTACCCATAACAAGTCCTATGCACTCCTGTCAAATGCATATCAACTTGTCATTCCCTTATGCTTAGATAGGCCTATCTGGTAGGCATAATCAGGCCTGGGATATGTAAAAATAACGACGTACAGTATAATGGCTCTAGTCTAAGTTACAACCTTTTAGATATTTCAGCTACGTCCATCAATATTAGTTTATTTCTGAATACATATGAGATAGACTTGAAATATCCAGTCTAGACTTGCTATTCCAGCCTAGGCCTTTAGGCCTGGCATGGGACCGTCCTCGACCCATCTAGGCGCAGCCTAACCTAGGCCTACATACCTAGTCTCGCTTAAAATCGTGGAATATTGAAGGTATTTTCAAACAAATTAAAAGACATTTATGACACATGTCATCATTCGACAATGCACAGATATCACGATCCAGACGAGGCCTACGTAAACATCGGACACGGCGATATAGGTACTAGGCCTACCTGCTTGCCCCACTTCCAGTCGGGGCCCCGAATCACCCTGGCACCGACCCCTTCCATCATATATCTAGTATTTCTGCCAGTCGTTGCTCCTGCTGCCTCCATGGCCGGCGAGAGACACCGGTCACAGGCAATCCCGTAGGAGAAAACCAGCGCAAGAAATATACTACTCGGGAGGAGGAGGAGAGGAAGTCACCATAAGATGTTGTTTATGTTGGAGCGCGTTCGAGTTTCGCCGAATTTCCATTTTGTGCGGCTTAAACGTCATCTTACGGCATTAAAACGTTAAAATGACATTGTTAATCACTCTAAAAATAAATATAAGTAAATTGATAAGTGAAATAATTTCCCTACACTAACGTCCGGCGCGAATGTGATTTTGATTCGAATGACACCGGATTTTTCCTAGATTTAGTCAGGGGGGGAGGGGGGGGGGGGGGGCAGAAAAGGGAGGGAAGGCCAAAGTTCGGGTGGAAAGATAAATTATTGAATGACGTGAAGGAAAGGGTCCAAGAGAACAATATGTACAAGACAGAGGAAGATGGAGAAGGCTGACTAGAAACAGCGACCCCATATAGGAATGGGAAAAGCTGAAGGCAAAGAAGATTTGGTCATGGAGTCCATTGACAAAACAGCAGTCTTTATACGTACACTTCGTTTGATTTAATACGAAATCACTGCCTTATCCTTGCATAAACCAAATACTTATGTAATACCATCGTTTATTAATTTTATCTATTTTATATAAATAAATACCATCGTTAATTACTCTCTCTCTTTCTCTCTCTCTCTCTCTCTATCAGGAGATAAAATATAGACGTCTATAAAATAAGATGAAGGAAAAATAAATAAGCAGCATTTTTAAAAATCTGGTTATTAGATTTTATTAATCAATGGCTAAATATGTGACTCAGTCCTTTGAAGTCTTCCAACGGCCATTAAATCAGAATATGTATTATGAAGTAATTATAGTCTATTACCCCGTCACAATATCACTATCATAATCTTTACGCAGTCATATGGAAGACCTCAAAAGACCATTAGCCTATTGCTAAGCAGAACTCTGCACGCAGCACCGTACTAGAAGATTAATCTTGCCAAATTATGGTAGATATATAAAGCTTTATGTAGTGTGGATATATAAAGTTGTATATAGATAATATATAATGTGGCAACAATATCCTGCATCGGATAATCTTTCTGCAACTAACTGTTGATTGTATGCACGTTTTGTGTAGAATCTACAGACGACCTAAAACCTCACAAAAGAAGATTTCTGGTCCTAATAATATTATCCGAAATATCTCGGGGAAAGCTGTAATTAAGTCTTACCCTGTTACTATGCTAATACTTTTTAGCCTTATGAACATTGTGGTGCAATTATGATCTCCGATAGCTCAAAATGGTCCACAGCACATCATTTTCTCTAAGAAGGCAGCGAAGGTAGGCATTTTAGGCACTGGATTTAAATTACAAGATAAGAAATCAATTTGTGTTTACATTAAATCACGCTGGTATGCGCCTTACGCAGACACAAGAACTAACCTAGGTCTAGCGTTCTTGTACATAACTCCCCCAAAAATGCAAATTAACTTATATAAGTTATATAGTTCGATGTCTTCGTTAAGATAGACACAAGAAGTGATTGCATAATATAACTAATGCGGAGTGGCAGTGCTCGCCATTATCGGGACCCTTAAACGTCCCCTTACGATGCACAACATTATGGCGGGAATCGAGGGGAAGGAAAATCTTGTCACATTTGCGAAATACGAGAGAAAAAAATATGACACAATTTTAAAATAATTATGAATTAGTAATTAGCAATAAATCTACATTAAAATTAATGATAAAGAAATTAACACTTTTCTTTCAATGGAAATGTAAGTTAACTGTGTCATTTTATGACAAATATCGCCAACCTCTTTATTTTAGCACTCACCCGTTTTGCATATTTTTAAGTTAAGGGAAACTTGCAGCATCTGACTACTGTCGTTGTATGCTCGTGCCCGCAAGGCATAAATTATTTCGCTGTTCCTCTAGATTCTTTTTAACTATTCCAAACCCGTATTGTGTGCAATTTTCAGTTTTTCCTCGTTTCTAATCACCGATCTCATGACTATAGACTAACATTAGACTCATACCTGGGTACCTTATCTCAGGTTCGTATGGGAAACAAGCCATTGCTCTCGATATTTCCGGGGTCTATAGGATGACACAATGTGAGATACTTGTCGGATCAACTTGCTTCATTGCCTTGTTAACGATGGTTAGAAATATGAATGGATTGCCTCCATCCTAAACCATTCTGATCTACTTGTAGCCATCTTTTCTTGAATGTGCTGTTAGACTATATATGTACATATTTTTTTTTTCAGAGGGCGATGTTCTTACTGTAACTATCTACATCCAAAGAATTTTTCGTATAGCAGAAACGAGTCACATTTATGAGTTTCTTAGCTATAGCAGTAAACATTAAACCCATGGGCTCTAATTATATCAATGGGCTAGTTGAAGAGATAGACTAAGCTTGCGTAGTCGTTTGTTTGTATGGTGCTTTTACGTTGCATGGAACCAGTGGTTATTCAGCAACGGGACCAACGGCTTTACGTGACTTCCCAACCACGTCGAGAGTGAACTTTTATCACCATTAAATACACATCTCTCACCCCTCAGTGGAATGCCCGAGAAACTTTGTTTTTGTCTTCTCCATTCCTCTCTTCCACACTTTTAAACATTTCTAAAACCTATTCTCGGGTGTCTTCAGATCTACACTCCTTTGTAACTTCTTCAATTACTGTGATAAACAGCAGAGGACCCAGGAATGAACCATGATGGACACCAGCAGCTATATAAAATCTTTCCGATATATATCCACTGTCTTTACTCCAGATCTTGTCTATGGCATAGCATAGCAACACGTTCTTTATTTATATGTCTCTCTTGTATCAGTTCTTCCCACTTTCAGATGGAAAATCTATTTCTTATCCTTGATTTTAGTCTAGCCTGTACAACAAGGAAAATAAAACAGCGGGTACAGTCATTCTAAAGCTTTATTTTCATGGAATAATGACGGTGAACGTACATGCAGTTTGTATCACAAATAAAGCGAAAAGTGTATGGAAAATAAATATTAAATACATATATGTATGAACATGTAATACTCAAATATAACAATGAATTACAAAGAGATAAAAAAAGACCCATGTCATTATGGGGTCAATTTTATTCTTCATAAAAAAATATGGAAATTATCTATTTGAAAATATTACATAAAAGTCTCTACAGGAAACTTAATAAATCATTATGCTGGAGATAAAACGAAATAGACAATAGAACCAGAACTTAAAAAGAAATTAATATAGATTTTTGATCAGATAAGAAGTATATTTAAATTTGTAAGACAGAAGTTTCAGTACTTAAGACCTCTGCACCTAGAACATCTCCATGGTCAGGAATGTTCAATCTGAAAATAAGTCTGAAAACAAACGGTGCTGTGTGTGTGTAGAGACAAAACACTACATTTTATTTAATATAAAGCACCAGTCTGTACAGTAGTACTGTGCAGGGACACAATATTTTCATGAAAATACTGACTAGTAAGACATAACAGCTTAGGAATGATTTCAAGTTCTCACAATGGGATGGATGAAAAGCTCGGGGTATGTAAATATCATCTAATATAGAGAGTAGTAGCACCTTTGTTACACTTATTGTTATACACTTACAGAGTAAATTTCATCAAAGGTAAATTCTACATGGTTCGACTTGCTGTCTCCTGTAGACACAGCACCTACATGATCATAACTCTCTAACCTGTACTCTTGATAAAACTAGAATTCTCCTCTTTTCTTCCACATCAGCAGAAAAATGATACTTTACTTAAAATATACAAAATTATACTTTACCTCCACAAACAAACAGTAGCTTTCTTCAACAAAAATAAATATTCATTTTTTTGAACAATCAAGAGCTAATTTTCCTCAACAAATCCAACTCTTCCGTAAAGCTGAAACCAAATTAAAAAAAATTCTACTTGCTGTTGCTACTACTCTTAATGATAATAAAGGCTGTCATTATATATAAAAAACTATACATAACTATATACACAGGTATAATGTAAAGCAAAACTAAAGGAACTAAAGTTTCAATAAGTCTCTGCACATCAGTCTTCAGAGACGAGGCACATGAAATAATATATCTACGATAAAGCATTGAAAACACAATAAAAAAAATTCCAAAGAATCATCTAACTGGAATTACCTTAATATATAATTCGAATCACTATATGGTACATGCTCTTAGCAGCACACCAAAGGCACATCTCGTTTTTGGTCTGGACTTAAAACTAAAATCTCTAAACAAAGTATAAAGGAGCCAACTCACTCTCTCCAACAGTTTTAGATGCAATGCATAAATTAACCTCCTCCTCCTCCTCCCATCACAACTACCCTCCTCCTCCTCCTCCTCCTCTACTAAATAATGGTTATCATCAAAACTACAAGTTGGAAAGAAATCTTTGATAAAATCAGACGTATAATATTAACATGCAAAACTGAAATCCTGATGTACACGTAAATAACCTCTCTTCGAAAACAACTCTTATTATTATATACTTGTTCTCACACCCGGCCAAGCTGCAGTTCTATCCCGATAATGCTCAGCTAACAGAGAGACGAAGACACGCGATGGGGACTTTTACTTAGGCCTAGGAACTTTGGTGGCGAAGCTGCCGACGAAGTTGCCAGCAGGGTTGTAGTTTGCCACGACGAATATCTTGCCCGTAGGCGAACGGGCGTAGCCCACTCCGAGCTCCTTGCTGTCCTGCCATACGACTTGGGTGAAGTGACCTTAAAAAAAAATATGAATATTAATGTGTTATCGTTGCTAAGTATGCATATTAATTATTATAAAAGTAGTCTGACCAGACCACTGAGCTGATTTTCAGCTCGCCTAGGGCTGGCCCGAAGGATTAGATAAAATGCCAAGAACTGGGACCAAACAGGTCATTCAGGATAAATAAAAATAAAACTGCACCAAGGCAACTGCTTTCATACTAGAGTTCATAATCTTCCACAGAAATATCCAGGGAATGTGGTGAAGTGATCTACAAAAAGTATTATCAATATAAAGTACGTATAAACTGCCAGCAGAAATCTCCAGAGAGATCCCAGCATTGTGAAAAAGTAGACAAAATTAAGAAAGTACATAAATGAATGAAAAGAGAAAAAAAAAGAATTAACTTGAATATATAAACTCCCCTTCTAAACTTGAATAGTTTTGGTATTATGAATACTGCCATGTCGAACCTTTCTCAATTCATTAAACATTGGAAGGTTTGTAAGACTTCTGGTACTGTCTAGTAAAATACACTAGTTCTCGAGGTGTAAGCTTATAGGGTGTCAACTGGCGTTCCTTCTTTAAATAAGGATTATTCAAGATAGCTAAACTATATACCTCCCAGTAATGGTACCAATCAATTTACACTGTTAATAAAAAGGGATATCTTCCAGCAATGGTACAGAATAGAATAAAATAGAGAACTTAGGCCAAAGGCCAAGAACTGGAATCTACGAGGTCATTCAGCACTAAAACGGAAACTGTCAGCAAAAGGTTTGGGTAAGGTGTAACATGTGGGAAAACATCGTTGGATGAGGGAAGAATGTATGATGGAACAAAGAGAATATGAACAGAGGTCCAGTAAAAGGACTGCAAGAGGTTGGAGCTAAGGGCCGAAGGGACTCTGCAAAGAACCTTAAGCAATGAACCATAAGCATAGAATACAGAGTGCCTGGTGAGGTAGTTCCTCGTTGGACGAGTCGGTTACATGTTTGACTACCAACCTCACGGTCCATGTTCAATTCCCCGCTCTGCCAACGCAGAATCAGAGGAATTCATTTCTGGTGATAGAAAATTCTTTTCTCGATCTAATGTGGTTCGGATCCCACAATAAGCTGTAGATCCCGTTGTAAGAGACCAGTTGGTTCCTAGCCACGTAAAAATATCTAATCCTTTGGGCCAGCCCTAGGAGAGCTGTTAATCAGCTCAGTGGTCTGGTTGAACTAACAACACATAACCTAGTGGGGTGCCCTGATGACCCTACCTACCCCTCTATGGGGGCATTTCCCCGACCGGGCCCTCCAACTCACCAGCTCTGAGGTCAAAAGGCTCCTTCCCGAAGGTGTAGTCCTTAATCTCGCTGTACCAGGACTCGACGGCCTCGCTGCCCTTGATCTTGTGGTTGGGGTTCGAGGACCAGGCGCAGTAGATGTTCTCTCCATACTTGTTGTTGTCCCTATGCTGGAGGACGTTCTTCTTGGCGATCGTCTGGGCCCACTCTTTGGCGAATTTGCTCAGCTGAGGGAGATGTAAATATAAGCAATATAAAAAATAAAAAAGTACACTAACACATACACACAAGACTTTATCTATGATATCTGAATCCCATGCACCCTTTGAGATGTTCATTACCTGTCTTTGTTGAATCAAGGCTGACTTTATATATTTTGGTGTTTTTATGGGCTCCTTTTATTAGATGGAATTCTGTTGTAACATATTATTTTACCAGTCATATATATATATATATATATTATATATATATATATATATATATATATATATACAGAAATATAATATTTATGACCTTCTGGATATATATATATATATATATATATATATATATATATATATATATATATATATATTCATTAAACAGAAATATTTTAATGTTTATGACCTTCGGTGATATATATATATATATATATATATATATATATATATATATATATATATATATATATATATATATATTCCAGAAGGTCATAAACATCTTTATATTTCCCAAAGGGTCATAAACACCTTTATATTTCCATAGGGTCATAAACATCTAAATATTTCGAAAAGGGTCATAAATATCTAAATAAGTCAATCAATGAAGCAACCAACAATTATTCAGTGCATAAATAAACAAATAAACAAACGAAAGCCACAATGTCAAACACACTTCCTTGTTGAGCTTGAGGGCCGGCACACCGTGTTTCTTGCGGTAGTTGTTGTGGGCCTTCAAACACTCCTCGGCGAAGTCGCCCTCTTCCGACGAATCGCTGCTCGAGGAGGAGGATGAGGACTTGGCGGCGGTAGTAGCCTTGGCTGTCGCTGGGAGCGAGGACTTCTCTTTCGAGGCTGTCTTGCTGAAGCCGCTGAAAAGAGAGGAAGGTAAAGGGGGGGCGTTACAAATCGGCGAGGACGTCTCCTTCGGGGGCTGTTTTGTTGAAACTGCTCAAAAATAAGAGGGTAATGGAGGTATCAAGGACTGTCAAGATCGACTGGAATTAGGATGAGAGAGAGGGCATTATGGAATAGGAATATATTCCAACAAAACTTAGGCCAAAGGCCAGGCTATGTGACCCATAAATAAGAGGGTAATGGAGGTATCAAGAACTGTCAAGATCGACTAGAATTAGATTGAAAGCGAAGGCATCATGGAATAGGAATATTTTCCAACTAAACTTAGGCCAAAGGCCAAGCTCTGGGACCCATGATGCCATTCAGCTCTGAAGGGGAAATAGAGAGTAAAAAAAGGTTTAAAAGTCGTAACAGGAGGATAGCAATTGTTAGGAGAGGGTGGAAAGTAAGATGGAAGAAAGATAATCTGAACAGAGGTACGGAAGAGGGAATGAAAGGGGTGTTAGCTAGGGGCCGAAGGGACGCTGCAAAGAACCTTAAGTAATGCATTCTGAGAAAATTGGATTCAGAGATTTTTTTTTTATCTCATTCAGAGCTTCTAATCAGCCCATCTTTTGAAGGCATTTGGTTTAAAAAAAAGTGACAACACAGACCGTTGAAGTTTTGAGATGTATAAAAAAAAACTGAGTCATTTGATTGGAAAACTCAAAAACTAGAGAAAAAATGGTGTAATCCATTTTTTTATTGGAAAACTCAAAAACTAAAGAAAAAATGGCGTAATCCATTTTTTAAGTCCTTGAGTTTTCCCATCAAAATGACTGTTTTTGGCGCTCTATAACATATCAAAATTCCAGTTGTCAGTCTGTCCGTGTTGTCACATTTTCAAAACAAATGTCTCCTGAAGATGAACTAATTAGTAGAAGCTGTGAATAACAATAACAAAATCATCGAAACCCATTTTCTCACAATGGGGCCAAACCAGGGACGGACCATTTAGGGATCCGAAAACTCATAAAGGGTGAGACTTACCCAACAGGTGGCACTTGGGTGGCGAATTGTCCCAGCCAGTTCCCTTGTGGGTCAAAGTTAGCCACCACGAAAATCTTGGTCCCCGTGGCGCTCCTTGCATAACCAATGCCCACTTGCTTCGAGTCTTTCCAGATCATCTGTGAGAAGTGACCTGAAGGACAATGGCAAGTTCGGTATCAGTCTCTAGTTATTAAACTTTTCTAAACGTTGAAAAACTGCAACTACTGACAGCCTATAACATTCAATAAAAAAATCTCTAATTATTAAAATTCTGAAAACATTGAAAAACTGCAACTACTGACAGCCTATAACATTCAATAAAAAATCTCTATATTTATTAAAGGTCTGAAAACACTTAAAAATTACATCTACTGACTGCCTATAAGATTCGATAAAAAATCTCTAATTATTAAAATTCTGAACACATTGAAAAACTGCAACTACTGACTGCCTAGAAGATTCAATAAAAATCTCTAATTATTAAACTGTCCGAAAGCACAGACAATTTGCATTTATCCCTATAACTACTGACTGCCTAGAAGCAAGCATCAAATTCTATATGAATCTCTGATTTTATCAAACTGTCTGACAGAATGGGAAAATTGCAAATAAGTCTCTAACTACTGACTGCCTCAAAGCATCAAATGTGGTCAAGTCTCTCACTACTGCTTGCTTGAACGAGTGGCAATCAGACGTCTATTTTCCATCGGCTGCTTTCATGAAAGCATGAAAAATTGCTATCAAGACTCTAGTTGCTGACTGGTACACTTACAACAGCAAAGACAACGTTGCCATTTCATACGAGACTACCATCTAAAGAATAAATCTCGCACAAAAGATGAGCAAACGGTGCCTTTTCTCGAAGTTTCTCATGTTCATGAGTAGCATCACTGTTCAGGAGACGTACACTAGGAGAAAAAGCCTAAACATTATTCTGGGTGAATCTAATAACCAATAACATTACCACAGCTAAGCTGTAAATGTCTGCCTTCAACCTGAACCCTCTCATATTACCCTTGAAGCTATGTGGACCAGGTTAAAATGGGGATGTGGGTGTTTCTTTTATCTCAAACAGAGACAGCATAAAAACAGAGCACATCCAAGTCCTGCCATGAACCTGTTTCTGTTACAAGCTCTGACAAATGGCTCTGGACTGAAAAATTCCTCAAGAAGCCTTTGTCTTCAGCCCTTTTAAAAGTTGGAGACGGCACTTATCAGCTTCTTGGAGATCGGAATCCTTCGCAGTGCTTTGACTGAAAAATTAATACATTTAACTTCGAAATCAGCTACTTGGAGATCGGAATACTGCGCAGTGCTCTTCTGATTAAAAAACCAATAGATTTAACTTCGAATACATTACAAAATACTCACCGGATTTCAAAAGAGAACCTTTGGGCTCTTCGCCAAAGACGTGGTCCTTGATTTCTGAGTACCATTTGTCAGTTACTTCTTTCCCCTTTATCTGAATGGGCAAGGAAATGAAGTTTTAGATTATTTCGCATAATTGTTCTATAGGTTGTCTTCCGTTCATTCATTGTTCAAAAGGATTTTTAGCGATCCAATCCGATGTCTACAATATATGAAAGAACTAAATCAAGTATATGAACCATGAGTCTTTTATTCCAGAGGGATCTTCAAAATCTTCAAAATAACGTATTCTAAAGTCAGTCAATCTGTGACGGCGTTCAAAAATTATTTCAAAGTACCCCCACTCGACCCAAATTGTTTAAAATACGTGAAGTTAAAACAACTCAACCCAGAGTGTTTAAAATACAGAGCAAAGTTAAAAATAACCCCATTCTCGATATACGACGACTAAAACATAACAACTGCATAGCATACGCACCTTAAACGTGCTGGAATTAGACGACACACAGTACACGTTCTCTCCATATTTGTTGTCGGGTCTGTGGGCCAATTTTTCGTCGGCAGCCAACTTCTTGGCCCATTCCTTTGCGTGCTTGTTTATCTGTGAGGAGGCGCAGGTGGACGGCCGAAGAAGGACAGGTGGAAGGATAAAGGCCGTAGGATAGGTTGTAGGATTCATTTGTAGGATAGTTTTTTTTTGGATTGTTCAAATCGTAGCCGTGATTGGAAGAGGGATTGGACAGTCAAGGGATTGGAATTGCATTGGATTCGCAGAATAGACCAGGAATTGAAATTAGAAATAAGGAGAATGGGACAAAACACATAAACAGTAAGTACAAAATGGGTGTAAAAGAAACGAAAATTAAGTAAAGGGGGGAAGGGCAGATGATTTGTGAAATAATAAAGGTAAATAATAAATGAAACCAAAAAAAACAAGTGGGGAAATATAACAAATTAGCAAATGTAAGTTGAAAAATAAATGTTACAACACATTGAATAAGGGCAGATAATGAAGTAGTGATACAGATAAGTTAAAGATTATAATCAATGGAAGTTTATGAAAAAAATGGCACAAGACAGACATTCAAATAGGTATATAATACAAGAGGCATATTACGAAGAAAAGCAAAAGTGTGAATTAAGAGAATATTGGGTCAAATGAAAAATATTTTTTAACAGTTAACGAAAGCAGACACAAGAAGCAAAGAAGGAATAACGCAGAATGACAAAAGAAAAAGGAATTGTCCGGGTAAGGTGATGATGCAATGGAGGTTTGATAAGTAGGTATAAGGAATAACAGAAAAAATAGAAAAAAGAGAAAAATGAATTACAGATTAGTGGATTAATACCGTTAGCTATTCACCAGCAATATACTAAAGAAATAATACTAGTCCAGAATGTTATGATTCCTGGATCTCAAACAAAGATACAGCCACACACCAAAATAATTAACCCTGAAAGAATAAAGACAACTGTTAGTCTATCCGCCCTACGTTGTTGCAGGCGTTCCAGTCTCAATTTGAAGCCAAACGGTTAAGTAAGTAGTCAAAAAGTTATGCGCCTTCTAAAACCGAGCGGTTATTCTCAGGTATACTGAATATCTTGGGAGAGAGGTGTCCAGTCCCTGCTGAGTGCATATGAACTCAGCAGCACTGCTGTAGAAGAGGTGTTTCCGTGTGTGTGTGTGTGTGTGTGTGTGTGTGTGTGTGTGTGTGTGTGTAATGATTTCCATGCTTCTCCTGAGGGATACTGGTGAAAGACATATCCCTCAGGAGAGATGGAGCATACATCCTGCCTTTGTGAACTCTCTCGAAACTGAGGAGAGTTTCCAGCCCTGTGATTGGCTTATCAAGAGCCAATCTGGAGCGTCGTAAGGGACTGGCCTAGACATCACATGCACGGTTGATGTGAATCTACTATAGCTCTTCTTAAGAAACCCCCATCACAAAAACCATCATTACAAGACAATTTCCAAATTATTTTCCTCACGCTCCAGTTATCAACCAAAACCCCAACCGTGTGTTTTTCCCTGGAAGAGAGTTCACCGACCCACTTCTCTGTTCTCCTGCAGAGAAAATTAAAAAGCGCCTTCTCGTGAAGTCGGCCCTTCCAGAGAGAGAGAGAGAGAGAGAGAGAGAGAGAGAGAGAGAGGACTTCACGCAACGGCCCAATTAAGGGTTGGAATTTTTGCGAAGGCCTGACATCCAAACTCAATCAAGCAAAGGACACGTCTCATGATAAGAATGATCAGATCTCTCTCTTATCATTAAGTCCATACCTCAATAAAATGACATCAATTCAAATTGATCTGTGAACGAAGGTAAAGGTAAACATCATGTAGTACCCTGCATTAGTCTTTGTCTCTTGAAACCAGGCCAACGTCAATTACAAAAAACAGTGACATGCAATTGGCAAGATAAACAGTGGCTATTGCAGTGTCTACTAAGGTTTGAGGAAGGGGTCTTCCACGCAAATAGAAGTCATCTCTTTGACAGCACTGGTTCAAGTTCCGTGGCGAACAGGTTTTCAATAAAGCCAAAACCGGACAGAGAAAATGGGGGGGGGGGGGGGGGGGGGGGGGGGGGGGAAATAAGATAGAGAAGGGGTTTCGAGGGATAGGAAGGGAGGTCAATAACTACAAAACTTGGTCACCCCAACGAGCCTAACTAGAGTAGTAGACAGCAGGAAAGTAACGTTTTAAGGCGACACTTTTGCTTCTTTTCATCAACTTCTGAATACTGGTTCCTCACTCTTGTAAGAGAATAACGAATATAATTGGAATTTTTTTTTTTTTTCATTTTTCCCTAGAGCTCGCGCCTCCCCTGGAAACTGATGATGCCCCCTAGGGGGGGCGCCCCCTAGGTTAAGAACCATTGCAGCTAGGAGGAGGGAAGGGTGAAAGGAAGGATAGAAATAAAAGGAAGGAATGAATGAGCAGGAATACGGATGGAAGACCAGGAAAAGACAAGGAGAAAGTTAAGAATATCTTAGTTCAACCAGACAGCCGAGCTGATGTACAGCTCTCCTAGGGCTGGCCCGAAGGATTAGATATTTTTACGTGGCTAGGAACCAATTGGTTACCTAGCAACGGCACCTACAGCTTATTGTGGGATCCGAACGACATTATATCGTGGAATGAATTCCTAATCACCAGAAACAAACTCCTCTTATAAGGAGAAACAATAGTAACGAAAAGGGAAAGTAACATAAGCTAGAAGGAAGGCAGGAAAGGTAGAAACAAGGAAGGAAGAGAGGGAGGAACAAGGGAGCAGGAGGGAAGGAGAACGAAAAGACACAGTAACAGCAAAAGAAGGGAGGAAGGGAAGAAGCAGAAACAAATGACTGCAGTAAACGACAGTAAAAGTCGAGGCGAAATGCCACCATTACAGAAGGTCATTAACTAGAGGAAACAATACCAAAGGAAGGAAGGGAGGAAGAAATGAAGAAAGGATATAGAATGCAAAAAAAAAAAAAATAAATAAATAAAATAAACGAGACCAAAGAAGGAAGAAAGGAAGAAAAGAAGGAAGAAAGAAGGAAGGATAAGAATGAAAAAAAAGAGCAAAAAAAAAAAAAAAAAAAAAAAAAAACGGAAACAAAACTAAACCAACCAAAGAAGAAAGGAAAGAAGGAATAAAGGAAGAAATGAAAAAATAATAGAGAATAGAGAATGTCAATTGACAACAGAGGCAAAAAAAAAAAAAAAATTGGAAACAAAGGAAACCAAAGAGAGAAGAAAGGAATTACGGAAGAAATTGAAGAAAGGATAAAGAATGTCATATTTATGACAAGAGGCCAAAAAAAAAAAAAATGGAAACCAAAAAGAGAGAATAAAGGAAATTTATTTAAGAAGAAATGAAGAAAGGATATAAGAATGTCAAAAAAAAAAAAAAAAAAAAAAAAAAAAAAAAAACAAAAAAAAAAAAAAAAAAAAAAAAAAACCAAAAGGAAACCTAAACTAACAAGAAAGGAAGTATCAGTAGCAGCAACAAGGAAGAAACCAGCGCCTGAAGAGAGAGAGAGAGAGAGAGAGAGAGAGAGAGAGAGAATTGGGACAAGGATGATGAGTGAGTGGCTGCCTTCCCCTTCCTTCCATCCCACACGCACTTCTGTGACATCCATATTCATCCCTCCCTCCCTCTCTCCCACGCCCGTTCCGTATAACCCAATTCACAACGAAAGTCGCCACGCCCTCGTGGGCGGGCGGGGCGGAGAGAGGGGGTGGGGGAGTGGGGAGAGGGCCGAAATTAGAGCGAATCACTTTCGCAGATTTTTGTAACTTCCTCATTATTTGACAAATGAGGTGGGGGTCTCCTCGTTCATCTATTTAATATAAGGCCGACTTTTATCTTTACCTGTCGTTTAAAGTACGTATTATTATTATTATTATTATTATTATTATTATTATTATTATTATTATATTCAGAGGATAAACCCATATTCACAACGCAACGAGCATACACTGACTTGAAATTAAATTCAAGCTTCCAAAGAATATTAAGGTCTTCATTTGAAAGAAGAAAAGGAAGATCAAAGGAAATGCAGAATTAAGAAATGAGTAGCATTTATTCCTTCTCTTCGATATGGAAAATGCAAATCGACTTGTAAACGTGTTGGTATTCGAGATCGACAAAATGGCGTACAACAATGGATGCATATATAGGTCATTTGGTCTGGTTCAAAGTTATGACTTATAATGCACGGCTGTAAAAAAAAAAAAAAAAAAGGGGAAAAAAAAAACGTCATTACATTTAGGACGCTGCTCTAAGCGACCTAACCACTAACCACAGCTATACATCAGACGTTTAATATAAGGCATCAAGAGCAAAGACACCGAAGAAATAATGGCATAATAATACTACCCAGGGTGACCATGAGTTTCAATGACTCAAAAAACACAATGTGACCGCAAAGATGGCCCGTAATCAAAACCAATCTCACTGCGGACATGCAAGGCCTACTTAAATTTTTTTTAAGGGGGGGGGGGGGGTTCCTTTCCCTTTTCCCACGGGACCTGGAAGTTGGGCCAAATGAGACCAGGCCGCCATTAATTAGGGCATAATTTGAGGTCTGGCACATATGCAATTGAGGGGCGTCACCAAATTTGTGGGTGGTTATGTCTTTTGGCTTTATGGGGGGGGGGGGGGGGAAGCAGACACACGAGGTCATATGAATTACAGTTGCGATGGAAACATCCATGTAAAATTTGACATTGATTTATTTATATATATATATATATAATATATATATATATATATATATATATATATATATATATATATATTATATATATATTTTCATGTAAAAGTTAACAAACTCATACTACTACTTGACAATGAGTTTGAGCGATCATGTGTATATTATACAAATGGAGACCATTTATATTTTCCACTGAGTTCACTTGCTATTATTATTATTATTTAGAAGATGATCCCTAAGATCAAGAGCCTGAGCTGGCATAAGGCTAAAACTAATCTTAGAGTAAAATAAATAAAAAAACTGGAATTTTCTTCAACTGGTTTAGAAGGAGACCCTACCGGAAATTCCTTCTTTAAAGAACCATATATATTTTTTCATGTCTTAAACTTTTAAGGATGTTAGCACGCGTGGATGTGACATGACATGAGAAATATCTGCCCCAGAAAAGTTACTTCAATGTTGAAGGAATTTTTTTGAAATAAGATGAATTAGAAGGTAAATACGAGTAAACGGTATTAAAACGTACAAGGAAAAAAATGAATACGTAAAAAAAAATAGTGAAATGTAAAAGAAAAATATGCTACGACGTAAAAAAAAACAATACTATGACATACCAAAAGAAATTTACTATGACGTAAAAAAGAAAAAAAAAAAAAAAAACACTACGATCATATCTTAATGGGGAATTACTAAATTACTAAATGGTTAAAGGAAATGAAACTCTGTCTCGGAAAGAACATTTGACGAACGATTACTGTCGGTATAACTTCCTTTGTACATTGATAAACGACATATCGAGTTTTCTTCTCCTTCTTCGTCTTCTTCTAAGAGTCGTTTGATCGGGATTGAAAATAAGCGCGCGCAAAATTAATAAATAGCAAAACCAATACATATCAAGTAAAAATTGCGCAATCAAGTTTCCCGTACAGCCGAAAATGGATCTATCTTTCGGTGGCCTCGGTATAATTAATGCTGTATGAGCCGCGGCCCATGAAACTTTAACCACAGCCCGGTGGTGGCCTGACCCATATCGTCAGACGCATGATTATGTCTAACTTTAACCTTAAATAAAATAAAAACTTCTTACGCTAGAGGGCTGCAATTTGGTATGTTTGGTGATTGGAAAATGGGCGATCAACAAGCAAATTTGCAGCCCTCTAGCCTCAGTAGTTTTTAAGGTATGAGGGCGGACAGAAAACCACAGAAAACTAAAACGAATTATCAGCTGTGACACACACAGACGAGCAATGGCAAAGTAAGTTAATAGTAAATAAATGAAAATGGAAAATCATAAACTTCACTAAGAGCTGTCGACCTCTTTAAGCAAATAACAAAAGGAACCGATTGATATAATAACGTACAATATTATCTTTATCTGAGACACAATCATGAGAACCTTAGTTAAGGCTTCGAAACACCGGAAATTAAGGTTGAGATCAAATTCTTGATAGCTACTGATATTACTTCAACTCATTATCTACTTAGCAGTTGCTTTCAGCTACGCGTTAGAGAATATCTTTCGTATTTTTTCAGTCTTTAAAACTTTCAAAAATACAATTTTTTTTTCTTATTACAACAGCAGATTTCTACGCCTTTCACAGATATACAGTTTTTTGTATGATGATTTTACGTTGCATGGAACCAGTGGTTATTCGGGAACGGGACCAACGGCTTAACGTGACTTCCGAACCACGTCGAGAGTGAATTTCCATCACCAGAAATACACATATCTTGACCGCTCAGTGGAATGCCCGAGAATCGAACTCGCGGCCACCGTGGTGGCAGGCAAAGACCATACCAACCACGCCACTGAGGCGCTTCACACAGATATTACAGTAATAATCTTTAAGCCTTCAAGCTAAAAATGCAGATGTTAAATAACTGTTTACATATAAGATTACTACAAAAATATGAAACAATAAGTAACTATTTAATCATACGATTACAAAAAAATATGAAACAAACACTTGCAAATGATACGAGGTTCGATCAATTTAAACACCAGCGTTAATTTCTCCAAATGAAATATCAGTACATTCAAATCCAATTGACAAGCGTGGGATATGCCCATTAAAATTAATAGAAACAAAACTGACATTCTAAATATGAAACATATTAAGCTCCTGTTAAATATATAAAGCTTCAAATGATATTCGGTGAAAACATTATTAATGACATTACTATAACATAAAATCTTTGCATATCATTCGTTTAAAAAATCATGGGTGTTTATTTTCCGTAATAATACCATTCCTTAGTGACACCAATAATAATAATAATAATAATAATAATAATAATAATAATAATAATACTGTGCCTTAGCGACATTTGATGAAGTATAATAATAATAATAATAATACAGTTCCTTAGCGACACTCCAACGCGTAACGCAATCATTCATAATTGACCTTATACGGCTGAACCTGAAGGTCACTCATGAGTGCCTCCGGACCTTGACCTAGAGAGAGAGAGAGAGAGAGAGAGAGAGAGAGAGAGAGAGGGCGATATGGGTCACACATCATGACTACTAGGGAATATATACCCCGCTCTTAGCTTTCGAGTGCCATTGGTTAACGAGTAACTGACTGCGGTGACCTTGCCGTAAATCATTCACAATAATGAGGGTGCCCTGAGAGAGAGAGAGAGAGAGAGAGAGAGAGAGAGAGAGAGAGAGAGAGAGAGAGAGAGAGAGAGAGACTGCAAGGACGCGCCTTTTTGTGGATACGGGTCTGGAGGGGGAGGAGGGATAGGGGAAGAAGAAGGTGGAGGTAGGAGGAGGAGAAAGGGAGTGAGGAAGGGGGATGATAAGGAGAAAGGGACCGAGGGAGGAAAAAAGAAGTAGGAGGAAGGGAAGGAGGTAGGAGGAGACAAGAAGAGGAAGAGGAGGAGGAGAAAGGGAATGAGGGAGGGGGAAGATGAAGGGAGGAGGAGAAGGAGGATGAGAAAGAGAGTGAGGGAAGGGGAAAGAGGAAGAGGAGGAGGAGAGAGGGAGTGAGGGAGGGGGAAGATGAGGGGAGGGGAAAGAGGAGGAGGATGAGGAGGAGGAGGAGGAAGGGAATGAGGGAGGGGGAAGATGAGGGAAGGGGAAAGAGGAGAAAGGGAGTGAGGGGAGGGGAAAGAAGAGGACGAGGAGGAGGAGGAGGTAGGGGAGGGGGAGGAGGAGGAAAGAGGATGGGGAAAAGGAGTAGGAGGAAGGGAAGGAGAAGGTAGGAAGGAGGTGGAGGGAAAGGGACAGAGGGGAGGGGTAGGAGGAGGAGGAGTTGAGAAAGGGGGAGGAGGAAGGGGAGGAGGAGGAGGAAGAGTATGAATAGGGCTAATTTGGCAAAGACGTTATCACCCACTTGTCATGCAATAAGGAGGAATTCAGTGTCGCCAAAAGAGCCGTGACAAAGCTCATTATTTTAGTCAATGTCACTCGAATCGAAGGTTTCTTTTTCACTTTATTTATATAATTATCAAGTCTCAAAGAATCTCCTTGATGTGGGTAATAAGCTCAAATTATACAAGGACGAATTCTTAGCCTTGTATAAAAAATCTATATATATAATATTCGGGAATTTGTTCTATACTGTACATGCAAATATATTCACGATTTTGTTATTTTTAATTTATTTTTTATTTTTTGGCAAGGGCGTAATGTATGTTTTTTAGCACATTTTGTGTTTTTTTTCTTTTTTTTTTTTTGCAAGTGCATAATATATTTTTTTGCACAGAGTACCACATAAATGAATATATTCCACAGTGCCTTCAAAATAATGAATAAATTTAAGCCATCTAACAAAGATAAAAGTAATTTATTTATTCTTTTTAGTCGCATAAATCGATTTCAAAGAAAAAATGAGAACGTAAGAAAAATGCTAAAAAAATTCATTCATTATTTCCTCTTGCCAAAAGTTCGTTTTCTCCCCCGCCCCCCCCCACCCCCCCCCAAAAAAAAATGACACTAGAGGAAATGGAATTTATTTTTCCTTTACTGTCGAATACCAGTTTCAAATAAAAAAAAAATACAAGAACATAAGTTGAAAAAAATTTATTTAAAAAAACGGTTCATAAATAATTTCATCTGCCAAAGTCCATTTAAAAAAAAAGGGTTTAAAAAATTGAATTTACTTCCCTTCATTGTTGAATGTACCAAATTCAAAGAAAAAATCAGATAAATTTACTTCCCTTCATTGTCGAATGTACGAAATTCACAGAAAAAATCTGAAATTAAGAAGAACAATATAATTTCAAACAAGATCATTCATAAGTCATTTTCCCTGAAAAAAAAAAAGGAAATGCCCGCCTCAAACCAAAATGGCAGGTAATCCGCCCCACGGACCATTCGGGTAATATGACCGGACCATTTAGGCAATTTGCCAATGCCAACCCGTAGTTACACGGGCGAGTTAACGCCTTGATAACGAAGTGAGTTACGAAGTGTAATGATCACTTTGCATGAGCACAAATTACACGGACGAGTTTTATGGCGGCAGTTTTTATTTTTTTTTATTTTTTTTTATTTTTTAAAAATCTCAATATGCTTTTGGAGGCACGTTGGAAAGTGCAGCTAAATTATTTTTTTTATTTAGGAAGCTTTATACCTTTTAGGTCACATTGCAGAGTTTAACTAAAATATTATGCTTAAAAAGTTTTTATACTTTTGGAGTCGCATTTCAGAGCAACTAAAGTATTGATTTTTATTTAGAAAGTCTCATACTTTTAGAGTCACATTACAGAATTCAACTAAAGTATTGTGTGTTTAGAAAGTTTGATATATACTTTTGGAGTCATACCACAGAGTCCAACTTAATCATTTATGTATTTAGAAGTTTTTTTTTTATACTTTGGAGACGCACTGAAAAATGCAACTAAAGTATTATGAATTTAGAAATCTTTTGACTTCTGAAGTCGCATTGCAAAGTTCAAGTCCAGTATTACGTATCTATAAAAACCACGATGATATTATCTTGAAACACTCTCCAAACATATGATAGCCACATCTTATATGTTTGTTTGTTTGCTTGTGTGGCGTTTTTACGTTGCATGGAACCACCAGTGGTTATTCAGCAATGGGACCCACGGCTTTACGTGACTTCCGAACCACGTCGAAAGTGAACTTCTATCACCAGAAATACACATCTCTCACACCTCAATAGAATGTCCGAGAATCGAACTCGCGACCAGCGAGGTGGCACGCCAACACCATACCGACTACGCGCAGCACATAAATAAGAAAATAAGATACAAATAACTCATTTCCACATAAAAAATTCGTAGTCGTTAACCCTGGTAGTACTGACGCCATACAATTCGCAATCAATCAATCAATTTATAAAGCATATATGGATATATTTTATAATTATTATTATTCAAAAGAATTGACCCTATTCATATGGAACAATCCCACCAAAAGGGTCACTGACTTGAAATTCAAGCTTCCAAAGATTACGGTTTTAGTACATTTGAAATAAATAACAGAAGGCGATAGGAAATACAAAAAGAAGAGATCAAATATCAAATAAAAATAAGTTGACGAATTTAAGAAAAAAGATAAAAATTACAATAAATGACTCAAATACAAGGAGAATTGTCTTAGGGTATGTGCCTCTTTCAAGACAGGATATAATTTTTGCGATATTGCAAAAAATAAATAAATAAATAAATAAAAATAAAAAGAAAAAGAAAATAAAAGTGAATAAAACAAAAATAAAAATGAAAATAAATTATGCAGATGCAAGGAGAACTCTTTTAGGACATGTGAGACTCTTTCAAGTCGGGATTATAATTTTTTGCTCATATTTTTTAGAGATATATATATACATATATATATATATATATATATATATATAGGGGTATATATATATATATATATAGATTAACAAATAAAAATAAATTGAAAAAAAAAAGAAAAAAAACAAAATTTGAAAACAAAATAAAATTATTCAAATATATATATATATATATATATATAATATATCTATATACTAGTATTATATTATAATCTATATATTATAAAGAAAAAAAAAAGAAAAAAAAGAAAATTGAAAATAAAATTTTAGGCAAATTACAATGGGAATTGTTTAAGGACATTTGAGTCTCTTCCAAGACAAGGATATAATTTTTATTTTTCCCCTTTTTTTTTTGCGATCTTAATTGAAGTCGTGTTCTCCTATATATACACGACGGTCACCTGGTATTCGGGAACACGACGCGCATTATTATCCTACGTCACGCTACAATACTCGAAGCTTCATTTTCCGATTGAGTGGTGTTCGGTTGGAGGTCGCTCGTGTATAAGTAGGCCAAGGACTAAGGGACATATATATATATATATATACGTTGGCGTAAATTGCGATCGCTATAATGGACGAGAAGATATTATATATATGCATGTATGTATACGCGTAATATATATATATATAGTATAATATATATATATATATATATATATATATATATATATATATATATTATATATATATTACATAAAATTGTCATAGTCACAATGACCAGTAGATACTACATATATTGTATTCTATATAATTATAGACTATATACATACGTATATAATATATAATATACATATATATTAATATATACATGTATACTATATCTTAAATATAATGATTAACTATATATATGCATACGTTATATATTATACATATTATATATATATATATATTATATATATATAATATATAAACACTTTGATTCCATTTCTTGGCAAAATTTTACATTCACTTTTTCATTACAATGCTTCTTCATACGGATGAAGTCATTATACTAACCTAAAAACATTGTAGCCTGTCGATTCGAATTCTTACTAGGAATAAAACCAAAAACAAACAAATAAATAAATAAATAAATAAATAAATATAAAAACAAGCAAATAAAAACCAAAAAATATCAGCCAAATGTGAAAGGACAAAATCCTCTCCAATGCATAGAAGCGATTCGTTTGAAAAAAAAAAAGAAAAAAAAAATCAAAGATTCTCTGCAATTTCCAAACTCCCGCAAGAAAACCGCAAACTTTATGGACTGCAAATTACCGGGAAATAAAATGCAGCTTTGACCAAATTATAGCCAATTACATCCGCTGTGGACAACCTCCCACTTAATCACAGCACGACCCCCCCCCCCCCCCCCCTCCACCCGCTTATTAACATACTATAAAAAGAAAAAGAAAAGAAAAATATAACGTCAGAGGAAATAAACGAAGAGACCTTCTCGCCTCTCTGTTTGTGAAAGAAGAAGTTGCGCGCATAAGGAATGCACTCAAGGAGAAAAGAGGTATGAATCGGGCTAATGAGAGAAATGCGCATTCTTAGACCTTGTCGTTGTTTGTTTGTTTGTTTGTATGGTGTTTTTACGTTGCATGGAACCACCAGTGGTTATTCAGCAACGGGACCAACGCATTGACGTGACTTCCGAACCACGTCGAGAGTGAACTTCTATCACCAGAAATACACATCTCTGACCCCCTCAGTGGAAGTGGAATCCGGAGAATCGAACTCGCGGCCACCGAGGTGGCAGGCCAAGAGCAAACCGACCACGCCAACTGAGGCATGGTCCCACAGGGGAATTTATAAATAAGAGGTGCCGGTGGAAGAACTGAGTAACCTGGAAACTTTGCAATGGAAATCGTGTAGGAATGGAATAACTGATTCCAGGGAAAGTACTAGAATGTTAACTTTATATTATCACGTGCATGCATGTGAGTGTATGTATGTATGTATGTATGTATGTATATATACCTGTATATGTATATATGTGTGTGTGTGTGTACGAATATATGTCACACTTCACTACATGTAGAGAGAGAGACTGGATTTAGGTCTTCACTAATTTCGACTGTATTTCTATTATGTATGTATGTATGTATGTATGCATGTATGTATGTATGTATGTATGTATACAAAGAATAAAATAATTCATAAGTTCTGAAAGCATTATAATCTGGAACACCAATCGGCTAAATAACAGATCACCATATACAAAAATAAAAGATATATTTTTTTTTATTAGTTAAGATGAAAACTGCTAGTAGCGTTGACTACGATCTCTACCACACTGTCAGCTGCAGCCCCTGAGAAACTGTTAGTAGGCAAATTAATAGCACTTAAAATTAAGCTTGGGAAAATAAATTAAATAAGAAAAAGAAAAAAAACAGACTTCCTGCTCGCTGCATCTTACCGGCTCCCCGACCTGAGAGAGAGAGAGAGAGAGAACAAAAAAATATGATAATTCTTGAGTTATTACAAGGCTTGATAAACTACTTCCCTTATTTGGAAAGGAGTTTGTCATATGGCTCAATGATAGGAGGAAGACGACCCTTGCATCGTGACGTCACATTCTGATTCTGGTAGCTTATAATGGTGCTAACCTCGCGATCAAGTTTCTATTTCACTTTGGGGTGTATTAATAAAAAATTCGATATACATACATACATACATATCTATATATATATATATATATATATATATATATATATAATATATATATATATGTATATATATATATTCTGAAGTACACTTACTTAACTCTCAAATAAATTAAATTCAGATCTTATGGTACTGTAATAATTCTTATGAAATATTCTTCTTTGTATTATGTAATTAGGAAAGACGATACTGATTTTTGTATACATACTGTTAAATATACACCAACCGAGCTTAAGAGGGCAGCAATATCAGTAGACTGAAGAATACATCATCAGAATAATGAGGCGTCTACGTCTAATAAATTAGACAATAAAAGGTCTTCCATCATTTCATTTTGTAAAACAAAATACGTTGAGTAAGAGAAAGTAGTCGGGTCCGATTTTTTTAAAGTACAGGGAACAAGTATATATATATAATATATATATACATATATATATATATATATATATATATATATATAAAGACATATAATATTAGTCAGATCCCTTTTTTTTAAGAAATGCAGGTAACGATGTATATACACCACATATATAAAGATCTTCCATAATTTTATTTTTCATATATATATATATATATATATATATATATATATATAATATATTTATATATATATATATATATATATATCTATATATATATTATATATATATATATATATATAATATAGATATATATATAGAGAGAGAGAGAGGAGAGAGAGAGAGAGAGAGAGAGAGAGAGAGAGTTTAGTAACAGAAAATAGTCAAGGTTACTTTTTTTCTTCTTCTCAAGAAGCCCAAGTAAAAATACAGTTTAGTTACAGAAAATAGTCAAGTCGTCCCCAACTCTATTTTTTCAAAAAAAAGAAAAAGTACAAATATTGTCCCTAAACAAAGGTAAAAATCGTCAACGAAGATATATGCAGTTGAGACGCCCTTTTTCAATGAGAGGGGGAGGGGGAGGGGGAGGTGGGAGGGTAGGGTTTAGGGATCATTTCAAGCCATCTGTTACTTTCGCAAAGTTATCTGCACAATAAGCTGAGGATTTCCTATTTCTCCTTGAAGGTAACACAGGTGTGTGGCAAGATATCTTATCGTCTTTTGCCTGAGTTAAAAACTGAAGTCTGAATAAAAAACTTCATAAAAAATAACTGAGGCAAAAATTGAAGTTTGAAAAAAAAATTATAATAAAATAACAATGTTATAAACATAAGATGAAAATGTTCCATTTCTTCAAGGTAACAGAGGTACATAGCAAGAAATCTAGTCGTCTTTTGCCAGGGTAAAAAATTAAAATTTGAAAAAATAAATAAATAAACATTAAAGAAAATAATAACATGAAACTTTAACACTTCTTCAAGGTAGAGACGGTAGATGGTAAGTAATAGCATCATCTTATTCCTGGGTCACTAAAACCGAAGTTTTGGAGAAAAAAATTTGATAAGCTTAATACAATGAACATTTCTGATTTCTTTACAGAAACTAAGGAGGATAGCAAAAAATATCCCCTTTACTGCTTAGAAACAAAACAAACAAAACACAAGTTTAATAAAACCCACAAAAAAACTAAAAGAATGATTTACTTTAATGTAACAGATAACCTTTGAATAATTTGTGCTCATATACAACACTGGAAACAAAATGTAAAATTTAAAAAAATCAGTATTAAAAAACTAACAAATATGATAACGAGGCGAAAGAGGAACTTGATCATTAAAATAAAACATAACCTTAGCAGGAATGATACTACCTATTTCCGAGTCAGAATAGCGAAGGCTAAAACTAATAATGAACACAAAATAAGCGACCAGGTGGACCTTTAACAAATAAAAAACACCAGGAAGTAAACAAACGAATAAATAACCCTGCCGAACGCTGAGGCGTTCAGGAGATGATTCACAAATTACAGCAGCATCATGCATCGCCAACTGATTAACAAGCCACAGAACGCAAACAGGGAGACGTAAATAATAGATATCAATATGAATGAATATATATATAGCTATATATATATATATATATATATTATATAATATACCATAAATATATAGATATATTATAATATACATATTATATATATATATATAATCATAAATATTATATAAATAGATATATATATATAGATATTAATTTATTATTATATTATTTATATAATTATATATATTTATATATTATTATATAATGTATTATTATATACATATATTATAGATTATATAGATATAATTACACATATATACACATACATACATATTTCTATATATTATTTATTACCTCAAAGCACAAACCCACAAACGACCACAAGAGTCCAAGCAACGAAAAACCAAGGCAAGACTCATATACACCAGAAACGATGACTGAGAGAGAAATATACCACTTAGTACTTAAAAAAAAAAAAAAAAAAAAAAAAAAGAAAAAAAAAAAAAAAAAAAAAAAAAAAAAAAAAAAAAAAAAAGCGTCTGGTCGCCGGGGACAACTTAATAATATGCAGCTTTCCCTTGTCAATTAGCGCTGACCTTCCTCCTCCACCTCTCTCGCCTTGCCCTAATCTTCATTGGGCATATCCTTAATTCCGTGCGAGCCCGTAGGACCGCGCGCGCGCAGCAGGCACGAAGGCATGCTGTTTCAATGTATCATGAATAATTATTCTTGTTTTGGTTATGGTTCGTGGAAACTGATTAGCATGACGGTTTATTGCTTGGGACCATCTGGGAATAATGTGTGGTATACGTGGCTGTTCTTATGGTAATGTCTGCTTCCGTAATTTGGCGTTGCAAAAATGAGGGTTCACGGTAAAAAAAAAAAAAAAAAAAAAAAACAAAAGTGAATAACACACAAAAAACTGATACGTACATACATAAAGTATCTAACTCCGAAGAAACAAAAGTTGAATGAAATTATTTAAAAGTAAAAAATTGAAAAAAAGGCGGGGGTGGGGGGAGGGGAAGATTTCTTATAAATTAATATCCCCTCGTCTGCAGCTTGGCGTTACAAAACCAATGGTTCACGCTTAAAAATAAAATTAAATAAAACATTTATTTGGTGCATAAATTCCACACGAAAACTGATACACAGTACATGAAATCTCACTCGGAAAATAAACAAAAGTTGTGAGGAAATATCCAAAAGTAAAACAAAAAATTGCTACTTGGCAATTAATTTTTCCTCTCTCCAACTAACACTTTCCCACGCAACGACTGGTTCTGACCTATCCCACTGAAGCTCAGAAAAAGAATGCACGGTTCACCGAAGCCTCCAGCTGATACGATCAAGATATAAAAGTGGGAACCAGCTTCTGGTATTCATTCAAGCTGAAAGCTTAATGAACCGATACTATTAGGCCAACGATATCGATTTCCTCTCTCGAGTGACTTAAACAGATTGCGTTTACAAAAACCTGGGAAAGCTTAATTATGGTTTTAATAGTTATCTATCGGCGCTAACAGCGGCGTTTATAGTCATAATGGTGATTAGATTGGCGGTTACATCAATAAAAAAAAAAGTGGTGATGAAACCAACAACCGCAACAATAGCGATAATTATTAATACGATGGTGATGAAGACAACATAAATTCAGAAAGGCCTACTTGGCATTTATCTATAATAATAATAATAATAATAATAATAATAATATAAATAAGAATAATAATAATAATAATAATAAAATAATGTGATGATTGATGATAAATTTAAGAACATAGAGGACAGTATGATAATGCTGGAAAGTCCTCCCTGACACTTATTTATATGTTTGAGATAATAATAATAATAAAGTTGATGATGATGATAAATTTAAGAACACAGAGGACACTGATAATCTGGAAAGTCCTCCCTAGCACTTGTTTATATGTTTAAAATAATAATAATAATAATAATAATAATAATAATAATAATAATAATAATAATAATAATAATGACAAATTTTATAGCAAATGGGGTAATATACAGTAATAATCATTTAGGAAGCCTTCCTAAACACATGTATTTATCTTTATGATGATGATGATGATAATAATATAATAATATTTTCCCCCCCTACGAAGAGAATTATTTTTAGAATAAACCCTTTATTCCTAAATGCTTTCAGGCTTAGAATTTAAATTCGATTAATGCAGTTAGAGAAAAAAAACCCACAAAAGAGAGGGTGAAAGTCCTTTCAACTGGCTAAGTATAAATCCCCTGGCTTAACGTATATGCATTCAAATATACTGAATAAAAAAACCTATAATAATAGTGTAGTATAAATAAATAAATAAAATAAATAAACAGATAAACAAATAAATAATTAAATAAATAAACAAACTAACAACCATAAACAAATAAATAAAAAACAAATAAACAAACAAGTAACATAAATAAATATATGTATATATATATATATCATATATATATATATATATATATATATATATATATATATATAATATATATATATTTATATACATATAAATAAATCTATATATAAATTAATCCATAATAAGTAAATAACTAATTAAATAAGTGAATAAATAAATTATTAAAAAAATAAATATAATAAAAAATTAATGACTCGTATGTACATTAAATCTCCCAATATCGAGGACTATATAGCCTTATGACCTCGCCACAAAAAAGGCTTTAATCTGAACAATTTCATTAAGGCTTGTTTACAATATATATAGCGTTATTTACTATGCAAACGCAGACGACAATTTGCCTTACAGCACCTTACCATAGGAGTCATTTTACCCTGAATTCCCTCAACCCCTCCCTTAGTGCGTGGTATACCTCATTCTTTCACCACGTGAGCTAAATAGAGATATGTTTAATGTGAAAAGTACGTATCGTGTCGAGGTCTCATTGAACGACGTACATCACAAACACGAAACGTGACAGACAACGAAGTGTTTTTTCTCCTTTGTTTTTTGGTAGCAGTAGTTTAGCTTATTTATTATTCTAACAGACCTTCATACGTCATCAAGAGATTCAGGTGCTCGATACGCATTTGGGGGTAATCAAGCCCAGGACAAGGAATGCAGTTAATGGCTAGAATGATATCAGAGTGAGAAGTCAACTAGGGCACTATGTGAATCTTCAACTAACAATAAAATGGTTCGTTGTTATTATTATTGTAATTATTAGAAGCTTTAACTAAATATGAAATAGTTCATTATAATTATTATTATTATTATTATTATTATTTTTTTTTTTTTGCTCTATCACTGTCCTCCAATTCGACTGGGTGGTATTTATAGTGTGGGGTTCCGGGTTGCATCCTGCCTCCTTAGGAGTCCATCACTTTTCTTACTATGTGTGCCGTTTCTAGGATCACACTCTTCTGTCCTGGAGTCCTGGAGCTACTTCAGCCTCTAGTTTTTCTAGATTCCTTTTCAGGGATCTTGGGATCGTGCCTAGTGCTCCTATGATTATGGGTACGATTTCCACTGGCATATCCCATATCCTTCTTATTTCTATTTTTAGATCTTGATACTTATCCATTTTTTCCATTTTTCCCTCTCTTTCTCTTCAACTCTGGTGTCCATGGTATTGCGACTCAATGAGTGATACTTTTCTTCTTGACTTTGTCAATCAACGTCACGTCTGGTCTGTTGCACGTATCACCCTATCCGTTCTGATACCATAGTCCCAGAGGATCTTTGCCTGATCGTTTTCTATCACTCCTTCAGGTTGGTGCTCGTACCACTTATTACTGCAAGGTAGCTGATGTTTCTTGCATAGGCTCCAGTGGAGGGCTTTTGCCACTGAATCATGCCTCTTTTTGTACTGGTTCTGTGCAAGTGCCGGGCATTCGCTTGCTATGTGGTTTATGGTTTCATTTTTCGTATTGCACTTCCTACATATGGGAGAGATGTTATTTCCGTCTATCGTTCTTTGAATATATCTGGTTCTTAGGGCCTGATCTTGTGCCGCTGTTATCATTCCTTCAGTTTCCTTCTTTAGCTCTCCCCTCTGTAGCCATTGCCAATTGTCATCGCTGGCTAGTTCTTTAGTCTGTCTCATGTATTGTCCGTGCATTGGTTTGTTGTGCCAGTCCTCTGTTCTGTCTGTCATTCTCCTGTCTCTGTATATTTCTGGTTCTTCGTCTACTTTTATTAGTCCTTCTTCCCATGCACTCTTTAGCCACTCGTCTTCACTGGTTTTCAGATATTGCCCCAGTGCTCTGTTCTCAATGTTGACGCAGTCCTCTATACTTAGTAGTCCTCTCCCTCCTTCCTTTCGTGTTATGTATAGTCTGTCCGTATTTCTCTTGGTGTAGTGCTTTGTGTATTGTCATATGTTTCCTGGTTTTCTGATCTATGCTGCGGAGTTCTGCCTTCGTCCATTCCACTATTCCTGCGCTGTATCTGATTACTGGCACTGCCCATGTGTTTATGGCTTTTATCATATTTCCTCCATTGAGTTTTGACTTGAGTATCGCCTTGAGTCTCTGCATGTATTCTTTCCTGATCGTGTCCTTCATCTCTTGGTGTTTTATTATTATTATTATTATTAATTATTATTATTATTTTTTTATTTTTTTTTTTTTTTTTTTTTTTATCACAGTCATCCTGTTCGACTGGTGGTTTTTAAAGCGTGGGGTTCCCAGGTTGAATCCTGCCTCCTTAGGAGTCCATCACTTTCTTACTACGTGCTCTGTTTCCAAGAGCACACTCTTCTGCAGGAGTCCCGGAGCTGCTCCGGCATCTAATTTTTCCAGGTTCCATTTTCAGGGATTTTGGGAGCGTGTCTATTATTATTATTATTATTATTATTATTATTATTATCATTATTATTATTATTATTATAAAAATAATATCAAAGCTTCCATAATATAGGGGGATCATCTACAAGAAGTAACAGAAGGCAATAGGAATTACAGAGAGGAGAGATCAGTTATCAGAAAAAACAAATTAATTTAAAAAGTAGATAAAATCGTATGTATAAGATAAAATACAAAGAGAGGTGCTTAAGAAACTAGGTGAAGAAACTGCTGTACCCAGAGCGTTAAGCAACAACAGTTCGCCTTCCTACGAAACTCTATGCACAAAGGGCTAAAAGGAGGTCACTGTCCAAGTATACATATCTGAAGGACATTAACTATTAACTGTCTGCAGAGAGGAAAGCTTTGAAAAGCACTTGCGAACAGGAGATGAGCAAGCAAAGAAAGCAAGGCGAGGCACGCACGAATCTTCAAATAAAGGACAAACAAATATCAAACATAGTCAGCTCGTGCCATGAACTAGTAAACCATTGTCGTAAACATTAGACATGGTCAAGTCTTGCCATGAACAAGAGACCCTTTTACTTCCACCCTAACGAGAAACACGTTCCTTTAAAGGATTCGACGACGCCATAAATAATAGATGTAAGAGAGAGAGAGAGAGAGAGAGAGAGAGAGAGAGAGAGAGAGAGAGAGAGAGAGAGAGAGAGTAAAATTGAATACATATGTCTGAAATGTGCATTTTTTCTGAATGTGAAAAATACGACTGCAAAAATTATGAGAGAGAGAGAGAGAGAGAGAGAGAGAGAGAGAGAGAGAGAGAGAGAGAGAATGTTTAGCCTGATAACGTAATACCCCACTTAACTTAGAAAAGTGCTATCAGCCCACAAAATACCCAACCCACTCTCTCTCTCTCTCTCTCTCTCTCTCTCTCTCTCTCTCTCTCTCTCTCTCTCTTTCCTTCGTCACCATGATCAATTAAAAGCGGTATGTAGGTCACACGTCAATCAATACTTCCTACTATGAGTAATATGCGGGTAAGTACAAGGGCTTATACTCTGTCGCAACGGTACGCCACACTAGTACACACATTCCCCGTCTCGCCCCGTCGCGAAAAGGACGGCGTCCGTGTCAGCAGGCCCTTTGGGAGATGAATGAATCCACCTTCAGAGGATCTAATGCAGGATATATGACCATGAAAATCTCTGCTGTCTGGAGGTGCTGGTTATGAGAGAGAGAGAGAGAGAGAGAGAGAGAGAGAGATATGAACCTATACATTTTACAGGTTACAAGGAGTTACAAGGATTAGGATGTCTCAAAGATTCGTTAGTCGCCCCGAGGAGGAGACATCGTGTGGTCACTTATCTCTAGGAGAAGGTTTTACTGTTCATTCACTGTGTATTTTAAACTCTTCCACACGGAGAGAGAGAGAGAGAGAGAGAGAGAGAGAGAGAGGAGAGAGAGAGAGAGAGAGAGAGAGAGAGAGGGAAACTATATATTTTACAGGTGTATTCACTGTAAATGTGAGGATCGTGACTGTAAAAAATATGAGAGAGAGAGAGAGAGAGAGAGAGAGAGAGAGAGAGAGAGAGAGAGAGAGATGAATCTATACATTTTACATGTGCATTCATTGTAAATATGAGGAACGTGATTGTAAAATTCATGAGAGAGAGAGAGAGAGAGAGAGAGAGAGAGAGAGAGAGAGATGAATCTGTATATACATTTGACAGTTGCATTCTTTGTAAACATGAGGATCGTGACTAAAAAATAAGAGAGAGAGAGAGAGAGAGAGAGAGAGAGAGAGAGAGAGAGAGAGAGAGAGAGAGATTTTCGTCACTCCGATCTGTGTGAAGTTTTTTTTTATTTTCGTTTTCGGTAAGTCTTTATACTGGAGGTACTTGGGGGTAGGTTAATCATGAACTGCAATGCATTGCAATGCAGTTGAAACTTAAAGTTCGGTTTGGACTTTCATTTATTCATTTTACGAATAGGAAATGATTAATGTAAAGGACTTTTATATAAGTTTCAAAACATCCTCAGATCACCATTTATGCTGATGAAAAACGAAAATAAAGTGAATCTAGTTTAAAATGATAATGCTCTCACCAAGCAAACGGCTTCCTCATCATCATTATCACTATCATCATCGTCGTTATCATTATCGCAACGAAAATGAAAAGAAGATACAGAAATAAGACTAACCAACATGGCGGTAACAAGGCACTCCCAAAACTGACACAGTAACAATCTAATTGACATCGTACCTCTTTGCTAAATTATTATCATCATTATCATTATTAAATCATGAACATCACTGTCTTCACCATTTATACCGGAAAAAAATAAAATAAAAAATAAAACATAAAATAGGGTTAATCAATATGGCGGAAACTAGGCGGTTACAAGGCACTCCCAAAACTGACAGCACCAATCTAATATACTGTCATACCTCTTTGATGAGTTTGAGAGGCTTAACAATAATATTATCATTAATATATCATTACCGTTATCATCATCATCATTATTACCTTCATTTCAACCAATAAAGAGAGAAAATTAGAAAAAAATAAAATAAGGCTAACCAACATGGCGGAAACAAGGCACTCACAAAACTGACACAGCACCAATCTAATAAAATCGTACCTCTTAGCGGAGTCTGAGGGGCTTAACAAATTATTATTATTATTATTATTATTATTATTATTAATACATTATGATTTCTATTATCATCATCATCACCATTATCTTCAACATTTAAACCCCCCCCCAAAAAAAAAAAAAAAAAAAAAACTGAAAAATTATAAAAATAATAAAATAAGGCTAACCAACATGGCGGAAACTAAGCACTCCCAAAACTGACACAGCACCAATCTAATTATTGTCGTACCTCTTTGCTGAGTTTGAGGGGCTTGACGCCGTGTTTCTTCCTGTGCTCGTTGATGGTCCTGTGGACTTCCTCGATGAACTCCTCCTCGTCGCTGGAGTCGCTGTCCGAGGACTTGTCCCCTCCCAGGGTCTTGGACTTGATCTTGCCCATGAGTCCCGACTTGCCGGACTTCGACTTCTCGGTGGGCTTCGTCTTTGTCTGCGACTGAAGGGTAATTTCTTTTAATTTAATTTTCTATTTATTTATTTATTTATTTTATGTGGGTAATTGATTGTCTTACGTCTGAGTGATTGACATTTAATTGATTGTAACACCTTTAAATGATGGACAGTTTATTTATTTAAAACTAATTTTCTACCATTTTTGTCTGCATGTAAATATTGTCATGATTCTGAATGTTGGAGAAATGTTTTAAAATAATTTTCTAACATTTTTGTCTTATGCAATTATTAATTGTCAAGATTTTGAATGATGGAGGAAGGTTTTAAAATAATTTTCTACTATTTTTGTCTATGTAATTATTAGTTGTCATGATTCTGAATGCTGGAGAAAGGTTTTGAAATAATTTTCTACTATTTTTGTCTAAGTAACTATTAATTGTCATGATTCTGAATGATGGAGAAAGGTTTTAAAACAATTTTCTACCAATTTTTGTCTGCATGCAAATATTAGGTGTCATGATTCTGAATGATGGAGAAAGGTTTTAAAATAATGTTCTACCTTTTTTGTCTGTATGTAATTATTAAATGTCATGATTCTGAATGATGGAGAAAGGTTTTAAAATAATTTTCTACCTTTTTTATCAGTAGTTTGTGCCAAATGTAGACAAATGACTGGCCACCTGGTGTACAGTTTAGCACAAAGTCACCAAAAACATAAATTAATATAAAAAGTGCAAGTTTGCTTGTATGGTGTTGTTACGTTGCATGGAACGCGGTGGTTATTCAAAAACGGGACCAACGGCTTTACGCGTGACTTCCGAACCACGTGGAGAGTGATGAACTTCTATCACCAGAAATACAGTCATCTCTCACACCTCAATGGAATGTCCGAGAATCGAACTCGCGGCCACCGAGGTGGCAGGCCAAGACCATACCGATCACGCCACTGAGGCGCTTAATATAAAAAAAAAAAGTGCTCTCGCCACATCACATTCCTATCACAGTACTTTGCTAACCAAATTAATTTTATTTCCAACACGAGAGGCCACCATTCTTACCTTGGCGCCCTTGCGATCAGGCGAAGAATCGCTACTGCTGGTGGAAGACTTGCGGGAGGCGCCTCGGGATGTCTTGCTCTTGGGATCTGTTCGGAGGGAGACGAGATAAAGAGGTATTTTGATGTAATTAATGAATCATGATTTATTTTAATTTTTTCCGGTTTTTTTTTTGCCAAAATACAGGATTGGTTTGGGTAACAGAAGAACAAATTTTTTTAGGCAATTTTTTTTTTTTTTTTTTTTTTTTTTTTTTTTTTGCAAAAGTTAATGAATTCAATAGGACAAACAAAATAAGGTTATTGGTTGGGTGAACAGAAGAGGGGTAATCAACCCTTTTTCCAGGCTTTTTTTTTTTTTTTTCTTTTTTTGCTGAATATAGAAAAAAATGGCCCAAAAAAATCACGATTTAATCGTTTCCAAAATACAGGTATTGGTTGGGCAACAGAAGATGTAATCAACTTTTTCTTGTATAAAAATGAAAAAATAAATGCCCCCAAAAAAAAAAAAATCATGATATAATCGTTTCCAAAATGCAGGTATTCGGTTGGGTAACAGAACGAGGGAACATTAACTTTTTTTTTCTTGTTTTGGTGTTTTTTTTCGATAAACATAAAAAAAAAAATTATCTACCCAAAAAGTCACGATTTAATCGTTGCCAAAATACAGGTCTCGGTTGGGTAGCAGGAGAGTAATCAACATTATTTTCTATATATATATATATATATATATATATATATAATATATATATATATATATACATATATATATATATACATATATATATATATATATATATATATATATATATATATATTTTTTTTTTTTTGTGCTTTTGCTAAATATAAAAAAATCAACTCCAAAAAAATCCTGATTCAATCGTTTCCAAAATGCAGGCATTGGTTGGGTGTCAGAATAGGTAATCTACTTTTCACAATTTTTAAGTTTTTTAAATTTATTTTTTCTAATATTGAAAAAAAATCAACTCCAAAAAATCATGATTTAATCGTTTCCAAAATACAGGTATCGGTTGGGTAACAGAAGAGGTAATTAACTTTTTTTTCTTTTTTTTTGGTATTTTAAAAATTTTTATTTATAAATTATTACAAAAATAAACCATAAAAATCTTTTTATTTTTTATTTTTGTTTGGCTCAATAAATTATAAAAAAAAATTACCCTAAAAATCAAACCCTAAATTTTTTTTTTTTTTTTTTTTTTTTGGTATTTTTAAAATTTTTGCTAAATATAAAAAATTAACCCATAAAAAATTTTTGGGGTATATTTTAATTTTTGCTAAATATAAAAAAAATTAACCCTAAAAATCATATGTATGAGAGAGAGAGAGAGAGAGAGAGAGAGAGAGAGAGAGAGAGAGAGAGAGAGATGTAGTACTATAGTAGATTCTCATCAACTGTGCATCCGATGTCTAGGCCAGTCCCTTACGACGCTACTGTTTGGCTGTTGATAAGCCAATCACAGGCCTGGAAACTCTCCTCAGTCTCTCGAGAGTTCACATAGGCAGGACGTACGTATGTTCCACCTCTCTTTAGAGATACGTCTTTCAAAAGTATCCCTGAGGAGAGGTGGATCATAAATCCTGCCTATGTGAACTCTCGAGAGAGAGACAGAGGAGATTTTCCAGCCCTGTGATTGGCTTATCAACAGCCAATCAGGAACGTCGTAAGGGACTGGCATAGACATCGGATGCACAGATGTGAATCTACTATAGCACTACCTCTCTCTCTCTCTCATATATATATATATATATATATATATATATATATATATATATATATGATTTTTAGGGTTAATTTTTTACATTTAGCAAAAATTTAAAAAATAGCCAAAAATTATTTTTAGGGTTAATTTTTTACATTTAGCAAAAATTTAAAAAATAGCCAAAAAATTATTTTTAGGGTTAATTTTTTATATTAACTTTCCAGCCCCGTGATTGGCTCATCAACAGCCAATCATGAGCGTCGTATGTGAATCTACTATAGTATAGACACACTCACGCTCAATGGCGGCTGACAGCTCCTTCGTCCCGAAGGGGTCGAGCTCCTTAGTGGTCGTCTTGGTCGTCTTCGTGACGTTGCCGTCGTCATCTTCCCTCGTCACGGTCTCGACCGTCTCCTGGTAACGCTGCGGAAGGGAATGGGAGAGAAAATGAATAAAGGAGGAGACGGAGAAACTCGCAACAGGTGGATGGAAATGACAAATTTTAAATAAGCAGAATTTTACGAGGAGTGCTGACGAGGTAATGGTGGGATTTACGAAAGTTAAGCAATATATGAAATAAGGGAGCGAGGAAAATAAATATTTAGAGAAAAATTATGAAAGCTAAAAAATATATGAAAAGATAATGAAATAAAGGAACGAGGCAAATAAAAATATAATGAAAATTTACGAAAGTTAGAAAATGTATGAAGAGATATTGGAATAAGGGAGAGATGAAGATAAATTATTTAATGAAAATTTATGTAAGCTCGAAAATATATGAGAAGATAATGAAATATGGTAACGAAGAGTATATATATTTATTGAACATTTAAGAAAGCAAAAAAAAAAAAAAATTAAATAAATAGATGAAATAAGGGCGAATGGAAATAGATACTCAATGGAAATTTACGAAGGCGGCAAAATATATGAAAAGATAAGGAAATAAAGGAACGAAGAAAATAAATATATAATGAAAATTTAGGAAACTAAAGAAATACATAAAAAGATGCTGAAATAAGAGAACGAGGAAAATAAACATTTAAAGAAAATTTATGAAAGCTAAAAAATACAATAAAAAAAAATAAAGAAATAAGGGAACGAGGAAAATAAATATATAATGAAAATTTCTGAAACTAAAAAAATACAATAAAAAAAATAAAGAAATAAGGGAACGGGGAAAATAAATATATAATGAAAATTTATGCAAATAAAGAAATACATAAAAAGATAATGAAATAACGGAGAGGGAAATAAATATTCAATGGAAATTTATGAAAGCTACAAAATACATGTAAAGATAATGAAGTAAAGGAAAGAGGAAAAGAAATATGTCATGAAAATACCTGAAACTAAAGAAAACATGAAAAAACAATGAAATAAGGAATTCAAAAAAATAAATATGTAATTAAAATTTATGGAACCAAAGGTATGCATAAAAGACAATGAAATAAGAAATTCAGAAAAATAAATATCTAACGAAAATTTAGAACTAAAAAAAATGTATACATGAAAAGATAATGAAATAAGGACCAAAGAGAGAAATCCGAAAATATGAAACTAATGAAAGCACACAAAATAAATTATGAAGTGACTAAAATATTTTCAGAAAAGGGTACGAAGATTCGAAGAGAAATTTAGCGAAAAATAAAAGGGAAATTTCCTAATGAAAGGTCACCCCCCTACAGCGAAGAGGAGCTGATCACGAGAAATGGAGAAATCACGAAAGATTTTAATTTTTCATCATACATTTATACAGCAGCTTTTGTCATATATATATATATAATATATATATATACATACATATACATAGATACACACATACGTACATATATATATATATATATATATATATATATATAGATATATATATATATATATATATGTAAATACACATACGCATATATATATAAATATATATATATATGTATATGTAGTATGTATGTATGTATGTGTGTATGTATGTAGGATGTATGTATATATATACATTTATTATATATACATATATCTTATATATATATATATGTTATATATATGTATATATATATATCTATTAATATTATATATATAAACATACCAAAGGCAACACCAAAATCAAAACTAAAAGAAAAAACAGGGAATAAAAAGAACGCCCCCCCCCCAAAAAAAAGGACTAGCAAGCATGATAAAGTACAAATAAACATACAAAATAGTAAATAAAAGGAAAAAAAGAAGAAAAAGAAGCCTGACAAGCAACAATACAAACAAAACAAAACAAAAAATACGAAAAAAAAAAAAAATATATCAAAGTTGCGAATCACTATCACCGAATCCCGCAAAGGCCCGCCAAGGTCACAGAGCAGTGACCAATACCACGAGACAACCTGCCCTTATCTGCCGGAGGGGGAGAGTGGGTTCAGTGGCCCAGGCTACTGATTGTCCTTATTCAGGGGGGAGGGGGTGACAGACTTCTGACTGATGGCGGGAGATGGTGGGGAACACGGAAGCGACTGATAAAGAGGATTTGAGGAATCCTTCCAATCATGTATATATCTTCTCTGTTATTTTATTTATTCATTAATAATGTTTATCACTTTTATTCACCCATTTCTATAAGTAAATAAATACTAAAATAAACAAATAAATAAAAAATAAAAAATATAAATAAAGAAACTATAAGTGCTGAATTAAATACTCAATATATTAAAAATAAATAGATAAAATAAGTAAATAAAATAAATAAACAAATAAATAAATAAATAAATAAATAAATAAATAACTAATGAAAAAAAAATTAAAATTAAAAAAAATTTCGCCTGTCTGTATCTCTGTCTGAAAAAATAAAGGAATAAATATATTGTCTGTCCGTCTGTCTGAAAAAATAAACAAACTGTAAATATATTGTCTGTCTGTCTGTCTGAAAAATAAATAAATAAACTGTCTGGCTGTCTGAAAGTTAAATAAATATAATCCTTGTCTTTTTCTCTGTCACTGTCTGTATGTCTGTCCCTCTGTCTGAAAAATAATAAATAAATAAATGAATACGTAAATAAATAAATAAATAAATAAATAAATAAATAAATAAATAAATATACTTTCTGTCTGTCTCGCTGTCTGAAAAAAATAATCCGTCAGTGTAAAAATAAATACATAAATAAATATACTGCTTGTCTGTCTAGCTGTCTGAAAAAAGATAATCCGTTCGTAAAAAAGAAGAAGAAGAAGTATTCAATTCAACTGCGCTCAAAATGCTGCAGGACATCTATCTTTCTTACAGGACGAGCAAGAAGCCTTTCCGAAACATGACTTCTGAGGCGGCTGGGGAGGGCTTTTACAGAATTAAAAACCGCAATCTGCGGAGTGACGTCAATTCTCCTCCAGCCGTTTACAACCCCTACAGGGTGGTGCTTCTGCTACCATGGGGGAATTACGAGGAGAGGAAAACAGACGAGAGAAAAGCATAAGAAGAGAGAAAAAAAAAACAGATACGAGAAATGGCTAAAGAGAGAAAATTACGACTGAAAAAGAGGAGAGAATTGAATAAGAAGAGGAAAAAAACCGATACGAGGAATGGCTAAGGAGAGAAAAGTACGAATGAAAAAGAGGAGGAAAACAGACGAGAGAAAAGCATAAGAAGAGAGAAAAAAAACAGATAAGAGAAATGCGCTAAAGGAGCAAATTACGACTGAAAAAGAGGAGAGGAAAGCAGAGGAGAGAATTGAATAAGAAGAGGAAAAAAACCGATACGAGAAATGGCTAAGGAGAGAAAAGTACGAATGAAAAAGAGAGGAAAGCAGAGGAGAGAATTGAATAAGAGAAAAAGAACCGATACGAGAAATGGCTAAGGAAAGTCATGTACGAATGGTAAAGAGGAGAGGAAAACAGATGAGAGAAATGAATAAGAAGAGAAAAAAAGATACGAGAAATGAATAAGAAGAGAAATGTACGAATGGAAAAGAGAGGAAGGGGTTAAGAAGTGTATATTCAATAAAAATAAAATAAAATTCTACTATCCCACCCACGAATCCAATAACTGAATAAATAAAAAGCAAGCAGTCCATTTAACTGGTTCCAACCGCTGAAACACATAAGAAATAAATTCAAAAGAATAAACCACAGTAATGGTCTCCGCTGGTGCAAACACACACACACAAACGCACGAACACACACATACTGCAGAAAGCTTACTACCCCTTGTGATAAATCCTCACATTTCGTGACTTTCTCCGGACGAAAGTTAGTCTATTGCACGCAACCATTAACTTTTAAAGCTCCCGTTAATTAACCTCAGGACAGAGATGGACGGCGACGCTAAACAGATACGAAAGAAACGAGCGGGAAAAAGCGCCAAAGTTTCTACGTTCGGCGCAGTCGAGTTTTCTGTACAGCGTATAATCAAGACCACCGAAAATACATCTACCTTTCAGCGGTCTCGGTTTCATGCTGTATAAGCCGCGGCCCCTCAAACTTGAACCACGGACCGGTGGTGGCCTGGTTTATATCGTTGCCGGAAGCAAGATTATGGCTAACGTTAACCTTAAATAAAATAGAAACTACTGATGCTAGAGGGCTGCAATTTGGTATGTTTGATGATTGGAGGGTAAATGATCAACATACCAATTTGCAGCCCTCTAGCCTCGGTAGTTTTTAAGATCAGAGGGCGGAGATAGAGGTACCGAAAATCTTGGACATGATGCGATAAAAAAGACTACCTAGGTATGAGTAAACAAGAGAGAGAGAGAGAGAGAGAGAGAGAGAGAGAGAGAGTGTTACAAGGATTAGGATGTCTCAAAGACTTGTTAGTCCATCCGACGAGGAGACATCGTGTGAAAGAGTGGCCGATTGATTGATTTACGGCTAATAAAACTGGCGTCACATCTCGGTTATTAACGCCTTAAGAGAGAGAGAGAAAGAGAGAGAGAGAGAGAGAGAGAGAGAGGTAAGGTCGGATCTAGCCAAAAGCCCCTTAATATTGCAAACTCAGAATGTTGGAAAAACAGCACCGAACAAAAGATGAAAAGATTGAATACCCGAATGAAAAGCCAGGCAATAAATCACCCACCCACCTTCCGCCCACCACCCACCAACTACTAGCTCCTCCGCCCACCACCTCATGAATATCACCGGGACCCCTGACCATATTTCCACGCCGACCTCTGACCCTGAAATGGCCTTGGCGTTTAAAAGGAGCGAGGAGGATTATGTACCGCTACTCATTTCCATCAGGCGACGGGGAAAGGTGATGTATGCAACTGCGCACAGAAATTTACCAGCATCCAGTTCCTTATCTCTCGCTTAGTGACAGAAGAAAGGAAGGACAAGGAACCTCCCCCACCCCCCCCCCCCCCCCCCCCCCCCCCCCCCCCCCCCCCCCCCCCCCCCCCCCCCCCCCCCACCCCCCCCCCCCCACCTCCCCCCCCCCCCCCCCCCCCCCCCGTCCCCAAATGTCATCCCCACCCACCCACACACGTCCCGATAACCCCACAACCACACACAAACAATTACGTCAATACGCCTACGGTTTCTAGGCTCCGGTTTCCAACAAACGACAGTGGCAAATGGCAATAAAAATATATTGCTAGTTGCAAAACAAGCAGCGTAAACGGCATAAAAAGTTCTACTTCATATATAGAGACACGTAGGTGCAAAGAATAGCCAGTAAACAACGCAAACTTATTAGCCAATGCACCTTTAAGCCCGACTCAGGAAAGGCTACCTGACAGTCCCGGACTAGACTTCGAATCGTAATGAGATGAGGTGCGATTATCCGGCAGATAAGACTGGACCAGAGATGCTGGGCGCGATAAAGGCACGACGCACCTATATGGCAACATCTAATAGAGTTACCTGTCCGCGATTACCGTGAAGGTAACCTAGTAAGGAGGATTTTAATGTCGCCACTGAATTTTTTTTTTCCTTTTTTTTTTTTTTAATGCGAAATGTTTTAATTTTTCTATTGTTTTTCAATATGAAATGTTTGATTTTTTTCTTTTTTATAAGAAATGTTTGAATTTTTTCTTTTTTAAATAACTGTTTGAATTTTTCTACCCTTTTAAACATGAAATGTTTGAATTTTTCCTATCTTTAAAAAAATAAATGTTTGCTTTTTTTTCCTTTTTTAAATACAAAATGTTTGAATTTTTCTTTTTTATAAGAACTGTTTGAATGTTTCTTTTTTAAATAAGAAATGTTTGAATTTTTCCTTTTTTTAAATAAGAAATAGTTTGAATTTTTCCTTTTTATTAATACGAAATTTTTATTTTTTTTTTTTTTAATAAGAAATGTCTGAATGTTTCCCTTTTTTAAATGAAATATTTAACTTTTCCTTTGTTTAAGAATAATTTTTTATTTTTTTCCATTCAATACGCTTTGTTTTAAAATACACTGAAAGGGGATTCCTTAGTGAAGGTATGCAATGGATTATGAAATTCTTACGAAAAGCTAAACGCTGAGACCTATAAGATCACTCAGCGATGAAAGGGATACTGAGAGCAGAAAGGTTTGAAAGGTGTAACGAGAGGAAAACGTCTCAGTTGGACAAAGAAACAATTGTTAGGAAAGTATATGGAGAAGAAAATGAACGGCGGTACAGTAAGAGGAATGAAAGAGGTTGCAGCTAGGGGCAAAGGACGGGCTTTAAAAAAAAAAAAAAAAAAAAAAAAAAAAAAAAAAAAAAAAAAAAAAAAAACATACAGTCCACCACGTGATGTGCATTGACGGTAATATCTCCCAACGCCCCCCCGCCCCCCCCCCCCACCCCACCGCCGGGCCTTCCCCGACGTGATAGATATATCAGAAATGACCTTGAGTATCATTTATTCTAGAGAACTGTTATCTCTGGCAAAATTCCATTATTCTTACTATAAATTTAAACCTCAATTTCACTTCGGTAAAATAATTATCATCAAGTCCACTGTTCACAAAATACTCCATGATGTTGTAAGAAAGAATTTTACGATTTAAAATTAAACAGACCACTAATTATTCAACATTTTCTATAATAAAACTGAAGTCAGCTAAATAAATTATATACACGCAATAAAAAACGAATGAGAGAATAAGAGGTAATCAGGTTTATAAAATGCAATGAAAATACATGATTATTATTATTATTATTATTATTATTATTATTATTATTATTATATTATAAAGAAGCCAAACGATATTAACCTATCAAATACCCAAAGAACAAAATTCCTTTGTGACTGTTAAAAAAACAAATAAATAAAACCCAAGTAAGACTTATAGAGAAATCGATCGATCAAAAATTAACCATATCTTTAAAAAAAAAAAAAAAAAACACGAAACTCCAAAACGTATTCCTTGCTCTCCCCATTCGTGAATCAACATTGAATTCCTCCAAAACCAATTTACGTCCAATCATTTATTTACCAGCCATGGATTCTGGCAAGCACCAGTACTACTTACTACTTCCATGTCTGAGAAAAAAGAAAAAAAAAGTCTTGGCAAAACAGAAATCTTTTCATATGTACCTCATAAAATTAAAGTTGACAGAAGTTCTGTTTTACTTACTCATTTCTTTAAGCAATTTTATTTTATTTTTTTTCATATTTATTTTAAATTTACTTTCATTCAAATTTTCTAATTTATTAGTGTTTTCTTTATAACTATCAAAATTAATATTTATATCGTAATTGTTCTTTATTAATTCGGTAAAGGTTTCATACCTAATGACAGAATTAGATAAAAAAAAAATACAGGAAGGCACAGAAGCTATTCGGTCAGGTATCAAAAGTAAAGCAAAATGGACGGACTACGAAATTTCAGCTCAAAAAGTCAAGCGCTGGGACCTGTGAGGTCATTCCGCGCTGAAAGGGAAACTGAGAGTAAATAGGTTTTAAAGGCTTATCAGGAGAGGGTTAAGGAAAGTAAGATGGAAGAGAAGAGAATATGAACGATGGTACAGTAAAATGAATGCAAGCCCCTTTGTATTTTATTATGTATTTGCTTACATTTTTAACTATATATTATTTTGGTTATTCATTTTTCACTTCCTAATCGAAGGAATGAAGGTGTTTGCAGCTAGGGGCCGAAGGGACGCCGCAAAGAAACTCGGATATTGCCTACAGTGCGCCACGTGAGATGCACTGATGTTACTACCCTTCTACGGAGAAGTAAAACAAATGAGAAGGAAGAAAACAGAATGTTATAGACACCCAGCAACAGCAAATATCCTTGGGGGTCCACCCCAAAAAACGACAAGAGCTATATAACGCTTATCAGTCCAAATACAACAATCCAAAAAGGAACCAGCGACGTTCCTAGGTCATTTTTCAACCAACCCCACCTCTGCCCAACCTCAGAGCCAGAACGACAACCCACACCAACCCCGAAAACTCGCCCCCAACTCCCACACGCGATCGTCAACAGAAGAAGAAGGAACCTTGAACTTAGTACATTCCAATTTACATATCGGAGTAGACGCGCTCGCGCGCAAAATAGTCAGCTCCCTGGCCTCGTTCGTCCTACATCGCCCCTAACCCCTCAAACTGAGGGACCTGGGGAAACCTGAACGAGCCGTAAGGTCTGTAAGGTAAGGTCTTGTCCCCCCAAAACCCCACCTCCCACGGAAAGACTTTTTGTTGGTTTTCCAAATTTGTGTTTGAATAGTTTCCTGGGGTTTTAAATACAAGGAATAAATCACAGTCTCCTTGGTGTCGCTTTCGAAACTCGGCACCGTTTCTGGAGTCCTTAAAGGAGTTGTACTTTCTCCTTCAACGATAAAAACATGGCCAAAAATTCATAACTAGTCTGTAATGCCATGTAACGAATTTTACAAGTAACTTACGAACACAATTTGATTTTTAAAAACTGCAAAAAAAATAAACATTAAATTATTGGGTTCTTACAATCTATCAAATAAGTCAGGAAGCCCTTGAAAGTCATCTTATAGTAGTCTTATTATCAGCTATCTTGAAATGAATAAAGTATTTAATCACATTTTATCCAAGAAGTCCGCCCCCACCCCCCTTTTTCCGTTCAATTTCAGCAACCTTAGAATGACGACATGAATGAGTCCAGAAAACGAACTTCACGAAGCAGTCACTTCTGCAGCCTTCGTTTGCATATTTTCCACTGAATACTGACATATATTTCAGAACAAACCACAATCTTTTTCATAATAAAATTAAGTAAATAAATGAGACTGCACGATGAATCTGGTAAGTGACAGACGTGTGGCTATCAACTGACAGGTATTCGACATATCGAACCAGCTCCAAATCAACAAATACTACTTGCTTGGCGACGATTAAAGGCGAATAAATATATCTAATTGACACCGCCTGTGTTGCTCTAAGATCACACGACCTTTGTATAATAAGAGAGAATAATTAACCAGCAACAAAATCAATTAGCTACTGTACGGATAACCTGCAATTTGATCCAAAATGCCAAGATCCAGAAAAAAAAAGAAAAAGGAAAAAAAAAAATGACACTTTGGCCACCAAGAGTTTAATGAGGCGATAATTGCTGGCATTGTGTCACCTTTAAATGACCATAAAGCACCGCTCCCAAGGCGTGGAGGAGGAGGAGGAGGAGGAGGAGGAGGTAGGTGAAAGGAGGAGGTGGAGTAGGAGGAGGACCAGGTCTTTGCAAGCAAGATGCCAGGACCCTGGGAGGAGGAGTAGGAGGAGATAAGAATGTGGAGGAGGAAGTGGAGTAGGAGGAGGAGGAGGAGGAGGTAGGTGAAAGGAGGAGGTGGAGTAGAAGGTGGAGGAGGACCAGGTCTTTGAAAGCAAGATGCCAGGACCATGGTAGGAGGAAGAGGAGGAGGAGAATAAAGAGGAGGGGAGGTGGCAGGAGGAAGAGGAGGAGGAGGTGGAGGAAGGGAGGGGAGGGAGGGAGGGATGGAGGAGGAGGTCAGGAGGGAGGGAGGAGGGAGGGAGGAGGGGGAGGAGGTAGCGAGGAAGGAGGGAGGAGGAAGACAACTTTTTGCGTCTCCGATGATATCTGTGTCTCTTGACTACCTTCCTGCCGCCGACGAGATTTGTGCAACAGCCGACTGTTGCTGCTGCTGAAGGAAGAGTCAAGGATCCTGTGCTGACAAAAGGCCTCCCTCCTCCGTCCCTCACGGAAGACGGAGGGAGGGAGGGAGGAAGGGAGGGAGGGAGGGAGGAGGAGACAGAACAAGACGGTGGAATGTAAAAACAGGACTAATAAGTCGGCAGGTAACGTCGGAATCGTTTACCAATAGGGTACACAGTGGCCCCGTTGGGCTGATGATTGAATGGATGGAGGAGGTTTTTGAGAGGAGAGAGAGAGAGAGAGAGAGAGAGAGAGAGAGAGAGAGAGAGCATCCGTTAATGAGAGATATTGGGGAGAGAGAGACAGAGACAACTGACAACTGGGGCATTCAATATCCGTTAATGAGATATTGGAGAGAGAGAGAGAGAGAGAGAGAGAGAGAGAGAGAGAGAGAGAGAGAGAGAGAAATGGAACATTCAGTATCCGTTAACGAGAGAGAGAGGAGAGACGAGAGAGAGAGAGAGAGAGAGAGAGAGAGAGAGAGAGAGAGAGAAGAGAACTGGGGGGTGGGGGATTCATATCCGTTCATGAGAGAGAGAGAGAGAGAGAGAGAGAGAGAGAGAGAGAGAGAGAACTGGGGATTCAATATCCGTTCATGAGAGAGAGAGAGAGAGAGAGAGAGAGAAAATGGGGGATTCAGTATCCGATCATGAGAGAGAGAGAGAGAATGGGGGATTCAGTATCCGATCATGGAGAGAGAGAGAGAGAGAGAGAGAGAGAGAGAGAGAGAGAGAGAGAGAGAAAATGGGGGATTCAGTATCCGTTCATGAGAGAGAGAGAGAGAGAGAGAAAAATGGGGGATTCAGTATCCGTCATGAGAGAGAGAGAGAGAGAGAAAATGGGGGATTCAGTATCCGTTCATGAGAGAGAGAGAGAGAGAGAAGAGAGAGAGAGAGAGAGAAACCAAAACCCGTTACATGAGTATATCGAAAAATAAATTACATGCATCCAAGTGCCCTAGATTTTTACAAGCACGGATACTTCTGTAAGTACACGAATAACCACATGAAATGTGTCTATAAGTGTACGTGCACTTAAACTGTCACGATGACTGCATGAGTACTTATAACATCAGATCTAATCTCACAGGCAGAGATCGTCAGTACATATAGTCCAGGGGAGCGTAACACGCAAATCTTCCGTATGTGATTCTTATCGCGCTAATAGTGACAATTGGAGAAAGATGCCGGCGCCACGAACATGGAATAAGGCGACATAAAAAAGGGGAGAGAGAGAGAGAGAGAGAGAGAGAGAGAGAGAGAGAGAGAGAGAGAGAGAGAAGGAAGAAAATCGAGTAAAAGCGTCAACGACACAGAAGAAGAAGAGAGAGAGAGAGAGAGAGAGAGAGAGAGAGAGAGAGAGAGAGAGAGAGAGAGAGAGATAATTCTATAAACTTCCACTGCAGCATCTGTGTAGATTATATTATATTTTTTATTATATTTAATTTTATTTTGTTCGTGTAAAAACAAGAAAAAACACTATATAAGTTCGACAGATCTAAACTGATAGATTGTTTTCGTCTTTGGGTAAAAACCCTGTTTTTACCAGTATCCAGGCTTAAATACCTTACTTTATAACACATGAATCAATAAATCGGTAGTTTAAAGTTTTTAGCATGTTTTGCTGGACTTCAGCGTTCACATATTGTGATTATAATTTTATTTGTAAATAAAATGAGAAATCGCATTTATAAACGTGACAGATTTCGAAAAACGTTGCCACTTTTCCTTTTACCTTTGACATGAGATATGCAGGTGGGCCAAGCCTATTAAACCATGAAGTTTAAAGGAATTATCTCTTAAGCTACCTTTTGTATAACCCCCACCGCCCGGTCTATAGCTGAGAACTCTAGCGCCAAAAAGAATGACATCTTGCTTTAACAATAGTCAGTAGGAAAATTAATTTATTCCTACGGAAAGCACGCTGTGAAACGGGCAAATGCAGTTAAGCATTCCGATAACTTGCAAACATGCGATGCTGCAAAGAATAGCTGTTATTAAAGTAAGATCATCTGACGACGAAGATTCTTCGTAATGTACATTTTGTATAGAATCATATTATTACAATTCTTGCGATAACTATTGTAAATAAGTTTTTTCTCCTAATGATGAGTTTATGTGCAACAACCTTATAGAAAGTAAAAATTGTTACACGCATTAGACCGTGAGTGAAAAAGGAAATGAAATTCAAGTAAATCATAACTTGATGAATTAGAATGAAGGGGAAACCTAAAATGAAGAGCAATGAAATCCAAAATATTACAAACTTGTTTAGGAAATGGATAGTATGGCAGACGGAAAATTCAAATAATAAAAAAGAATAAATAGAAGTAATCTACTGGCAGGATTATAAGAAAATGTCATAAGACATGCATACTGAATGGCAATTGCCGATTTTTATTACTTTTAATGAAAAACATCATCATATAAAATATGTAATATAATAGGCAAAATATAAGGGTATAAGTCATTTACGGATTACGATTTATACGGTCAGTTTCATTAGGTGCTGTCCAAAATATTGCCTCGCTGGGAGATGGCTGAGGACTTAAGAAGGGGACGATTTAAAGGTTAAGAGAAAACTGGCAACAGATTTTTCCCAAGGAAGTAAACAATCTATCAGTTTAGATCTGTCGGACTTATAGAGGTAATGTGTTGGTGTAGAAACAAACAACAAACAACCACTAGAGGTAATGTGTTGGTGTAAAAAAAATAAAATAAAGAACAACCACTAGAGGTAATGTGTTGGTGTAAAAAAACACTAGAGGTAACGTGTTGGTGTAAAAAAAAAACACTAGAGGTAATGTGTTGGTGTAAAAAAAAGAAAAAAAGAAAAAAAACACCAGCCACTACAGGTAATGTGTTAGTGTAAACAGTCAAAATAAAACAACTGAAAAAAAAACTAGAAAAACAACCACCATTCGGAGAAATCCATAAAATAAAGGAATGGCAGGATAAATATTCTAAAATGGAAAATGCCTATGATTATCATTATAGAATACAACCACTTAACAATTACATTTAATCCCCCTATAGGTGTATCGCCACCGAAACCACAGAAACATGCTGAATTCAATCTAAAGGAAGAAGAAGAAGAAGAAGAAGAAGAAGAAGAAGAAGAAGAAGAAGAAGAAGAAGAAGAAGAAGAAGAAGAAGAAGAAGAGGAGGAGGAGGAGGAGGAGGAGAAAAATAATACGTGTTTCCATTTGCAGCTATACGAGGAGGACCATAAACTTTTATTACCCCCCAAAAACCACAAAGTTTATTCAGCAAGTCTGGAAAATCAACCTCAACCTTCGACTATCTATCCCACGCAGCTGATAGAATATACACGACGGGTATAGAAGTCGAGAGATTAAAAGTTCGCTGAGACAGCTCCATGTCGCAACATCTTAGAGAGACACATGTGTGGTAATCAACATCGTTTCTTTTAATTTATTAATTTTGTTTAAGTGTGTTTTTACGTTGCATGGAACCAGTGGTTATTCAGCAACGGGACCAACGGCTTTACGTGACTTCCGAACCACGTCGAGAGAGTGAACTATTAATTTTCACTCTGCAACGAGCCTCCTGACCAGTTAAAACTTATCTACAGACGCTGCTGACACTGCAAACAGTGTGCCGTCTTCTGGTATCAGGCATAATACCACTCTGGCTGCTAAAAATGATGAAATGGAATATAAAATTTAGCCCACAGGCCAAGCTCTCGGACCTACGATGTCATTCAGCGCTGAAAGGGAAATTGAATAAAAGGAATGAAAGTGTTGCAGCTAGGGGCCGAATGGAAAAAGATTAAATATTGTACAAATATTTTCAACAATGTAGTTATTCGCCGGAGCATATTGCAAATGCATGACAGCCTTCTTTCGCATTCCGAACAAATGATTAGAAATTCGCCTTCGCTGGATATAACGAAAGGATAATTACAACAATAATTAAATAACGTAACCATTCAATTAATACAAATAACTACAGCTTACCACAACCGCTAAGGTGGCATATCACCAAATCGATAAGTCGATATCCCAAGATAATGTGTTGACCCATCTCAGGGGGAAAGACCTTGACAGAGAGAGAGAGAGAGAGGAATAAGACCTGTTTGCAAACGTCATCAAAACGTCGAACCAAGCAATTAAGCTGGTAGGGAAGTGTTACGTAGAGAGTTTGTAAACACTTTAACAAGGGCCTTGTCCACTACAGCTGATGTATATCGACTTTTTTTTTTCTTAACGAGGAATGGATCTCCTCAGTATCTATGGATAAAGGTTGAATACCGTGCTATTATTTCTCTCTCTCTCTCTCTCTCTCTCTCTCTCTCTCTCTCTCTCTCTCTCTCTCTCTCTCGATGTAAAAAAGTGCGAAAGGATAATTCATAGTTTAAGGAACTTGCGCTGATATAATTCTCTCTCTCTCTCTCTCTCTCTCTTTGTGTTATCAAATAAATGATACTGAATATTCCATTTTCCCTCTTAGGGAACTGCTTTAATAATAATAATAATAATAATAACAACAACAACATCAACAACATAGGTGTATAAATTTTGCTTTCTTAGTTTCTCCTATTCTTTTGAATTCTTCAGAAATACAATCTATTTCTTTTCAATAAATTGCTTTCACATTATCTAATAAAAACAAAATTACGGATACTAAGCCATAGAGACCAAAGAGGACTGAAGGAAAAATTATCAGACATTGACTAGAAGGTTTTCTTAGCTATGACAAATACAAATCAACTGAGAAGTTTTCACACACAGATAATCTAGTGGTCAGGTTGGCAACGTGACCCCATTCTGATACTCTGGATGCCGGTTCGAATCCTACCACCGGGCATCACAATTACTTTATATTTCTTTCATTTGGATCTTAGGCTTTTTTCAATTTGAATTTAAATGAATATAGAATTTAAGCCAAAGGCCAAGCACTGGGACCTATGAGGTCATTCAGGGCTGAAACGAAAATTGAAAGTGAAAAGGTTTGAAAGGAGAGGGGTGAGGAAAGTAAGACGGAATAGAATATGAAAAGAGGTACAGTAAAATGGAATGAAAGGAGGCTGCAGCTAAGGGGCCGAAGGCACGCTGCGAAGAACCTTAAGTAATGTCTACAGTGCACCGCATGAGAGGCCCTGACGGCACTAACCCCCTACGGATGCTCAGGCTTTGTTTTGAAAGGTGTATCGAAAATGGGTCATGAATTTGAGACGTTTTCAGAGGGCATTGTGGGTATTACTATTACATACTATAGATGACCTATATCAGAGGGGCCTTTACTAAAGCCCCCCAACCCCCAACAGGCCCCCTCCCCCACACAAAACAGACGAAATTTGTACTCATGATACCTTAATCAACGGAATAATGGCACGAATACTGAAGTAAGCGTTCGCGCACGAAACTGGGTTACCGATATATATATTTCGTGGTCAAACAACCACCCGGAACCAGTCAACATTCCACTACAAATAAACGATTTAACTTTTCCTCGATTCACATTACTGCTCCCTAGGAAGTCCTACAGACTCATACAAAATCCACATACAAAATCCACAAGGCCGCTCTCACCGACAATGGGAGTCATAAGAGAAAGTTTACCGAGCTAAGTTTGACGTTGAATGAAAGTACATTATTTTCTGCTTGCCAATACATCAAGACTTATTATTGTGCTTTCTGCTTGCCAATACATCAAGACTTATTATTTTATTTTTTGTTTGCCAATACATCAAAACATTTTTGTTGCTTTCTACTTGCCAATACATCAAGACTTTTTTTTTTGTTACTTTGTGCTTCCCAATGCATCAAGACTTATTATTTTACTTTCTGCTTGCCAATACATCAAAGCTTTTTTTTGTTAATTTCTACTTGCCAATACACCAAGACGTTTTTTTTTTTGTTACTTTCTGCTTGTCAAACATCAAGAGTACTTTTTTTTTTTTTTTTAACTTTCTGCTTGCCAATACATCAATACTTTTTTTGTTTGAAATTTGAAGTAGACGATTGGAAAACAATTAGATTTCAATTCTGAATTGATCAATTCAATTCTGAATTGATACTCGTACAGGAATGGTTGAGTTTTAAGCAATCAAATAACTTTTTTAAGGCATCTTTCTTACTTAACCTTCATACTTTTTTTAAACTTATCTTTTCCTTCACTTTATTTTCCCACTTAAGTGACCACGACATCAAGCAGAGGCAAGACTAAGACATATCATTTCCCTAAATCTGAGTTGCGACTGTTTACTGAATCGTTAGGTAAATAAACAAACAAACAATGCCGTTCAATGAGTCTTCCTCTGCTAACAATACTTCCTCCCTCCATGAGCAATACTGAGAAATTCTCTATATTCCTCCCTCCACGAGCATTACTGAGAAATTCTCTATATTCCTCCCTCCACGAGCATTACTGAGAAATTCTCCATACTCCTCCCTCCGCGAGCAATACTGACAAAGACCCTACCTCCATGAGCAATACTGAGAAATTCTCCATACTCCTACCTCCATGAGCAATACTGCTAAATTCTCCGTATTCCTCCTCCACGAGCATACGAGAAATTCTCCATATTCCTCTCCCACGAGCAATACGGACAAAGACCCTACCTCCATGAGCAATACTGAGAAATTCTCCATATTCCTCCCTCCACGGGCATTACTGAGAAATTCTCCATATTCCTCCCTCCGCGAGCAATACGGACAAAGACCCTACCTCCATGAGCAATACTGAGAAATTCTCCATATTCCTCCCTCCATGAGCAATACTGACTAAGACCCTACCTCCACGAGCAATACTGAGAAATTCTCCATATAAGTTAAGGCAGCAATGCAATCGATCAATAAACGTGACGTCACGACGATGTACTGCTAGGCTCGTTTGATCCTTACCTGACAGGTCGCTTTCAGAAGAAAAACTCGTTGAATATAGCATGAGCGACCTTCAGGCGAACAATTCACTACGGCAGTTAATTGAGAGACCCCACTTAACTCGCACTTAAGAGACCTTCGATTAGAAAAGCAGTATAAAGTAAGACCTCAAACTTATATACATCAATGAGGAGTCTTTAATTTTGGGATCGTAGTTAATGGAGGTGAATCTAAGTTCCATTTACGTCTGGTCAATAATAATAAAATTAGGGGCCCTGGTGGGGGTGGGGTAGGTAGGGGGTATGGAAGGGTAGGGGAGACATCCACCCTCCTCCTGCAAACCTGTTTGTCCGTCCCGGGTGGAGACGGTAGGTAGGGGAACGGGAGGGTAGGGGAGACTGCCACCCTCCTTTTTTGCAAACCTGTTTGTCCGACCCTGGTGCGGTTCGGGTAGGGGAACATTAGGGTAGGTGAGACATCCAACCACTTCATTTTAAACCTGTTTGTCCGCCATGGGTGGCGGTGTGGAAGGTAGGGGAGAGAGCAGCTTCGGGTTCCAACGCACAAAAGCTCGCAAGTCATATTTACCATAGTAACGCTAATGGTAGATATATCAAATACCAAAGGTCACGTTAATTATTGACGAAGGGAACTAACTTCATTCCACAAACAATTCTCACACGAAAAATGAACATTTTCTATACATTAACAGGGAACACACCTGACCACCTTTTTTTTTTTACAACTATTTATTACAAAAAACCACTGTTTACAACTATTATTACAAAAAACCACAAACCAAAAATTCCTGGTTTTAAAAATATATAGACGCGTCAGTTTCGAGACAGAATTCCTGTAAGAGTATCAATTCAGAATTCGAGAATGATTTTCAAACCACAGTTCCTGAATAGGTTTTAATTCAAAGTCCCAGAATGAGCTTCGCTTCAGAATTCCAGAATGAGTTTCGATTCAGAATTCCAGAATGAGTTTCAATTCAGAATTCCAGAATAAGTTTCAATTCAGAGTTCCAGAACGAGTTGCAATCCAGAATTCCAGAATATTTTTCAACTCAAGAGTTCCAGAACGAGTTTCAATTTAGAATTCCTGAACGAGTTTCAATCCATAATTCCAGAATGAGTTTCCATTCAGAATTCCAGAACGAGTTTTAATCCCGAATTCCAGATTAAGTTTCGATTTAGAATTACAGAAAGTTTCAATTTAGAGTTCCAGAACGAGTTCCAATCCAAAATTCCAGAATAAGTTTCGATTTAGAATTCCAGAACGAGTTTCAATCCAGAATACCACAGTGAGTTTCAGCTCAGAATGCCAGAACGGTTTCAATTTAGAATTCCAGACCAAAGGGTCTTGGAATGTCACAGCAGCTCTGCTGAGCTAAACGTTGTCCATTGGTGTTTATCTGTTGGCATACGCCTGAAGGTCACACTCATCGCCTTCATTTAAAATAACAACAATCTAAAATACAGTTCGAGGGACATTCAGCTTCGTACAGGAATACATGGTTGAAATCTGAAGGACTTTTGAATGATCGACTTATTATTTTTTTTGTCATTGCTCATTGTATCACATTCCTTTCTGTAATCTATTATATTCATAAAATTTTAAATTCATTCGTCACTTCTTTTTTCATAAAAGAAGTGACGAATAAAGTTTATGAAAAATAATAGATTACAGGAAAGAATATGACGCAGAGAGCAATGATATATAACCAAAATTTTTTTCTGGAAAGTTAAGGAAACGAGCTCTCAGCTCCTTCCCCCCCCCCCTTTAAAAATTAGAAATACCCACAAAAACAACACATACACACACAAACATACACGAGAATGCTGTTGGGAAGATCGAAAAAAAAGGACACTGCACCATTACAAATAAGAATACGAAAGATACGAGATTAAAAAGCTAATAACAATCGGAATTCTCTTTCTTCCTGTTTTCTTCAAATCATATATTTTAATAAAAATCGGAATTCTCTTTCTCCTTCTGTTTTCTTCAAATCATATACCCTTCACTCTTGCAAGAAGCAGATTTTACCACCTCCTTTTAAGCTTTTAACACAAATGAAGGTCCTTCATCAAGGCCTGAGGACCAGAAGGACATACAAGATCCCGAAGCGAAATGGGGTAAAAAGATGAAGCAAAAATAGTGTGTATTAATGAGAATAAAAACCTCAGGAAGATGAAAACAGGAAGTATATAATGAAGGACAGAGAGAGAGAGAGAGAGAGAGAGAGACATATGAAGAAAAACCAAACATGGAAATGACGTATTCGATCAAATCATCTTTTCCTCTGTTAGTCTTGCTTACATTATTCATGTATGAATAACGATTGTGTGTTGTGTGTGGTGTGTGTGTGTGTGTGTGTGTGTGTGTGTGTGTGTGTGTCTCGTTTTACATTTTCTTAGAACGAACAACTATGTATAAAATCAGCATTGTAATGTAATGCAATGACTGACTTTTAACTCTCTCTCTCTCTCTCTCTCTCTCTCTCTCTCTCTACTGACTCCAAAAACCACAAACTATTAATATCCCTTTACCACCAAATGTCGATTCTGTCTGTCTGTCTGTCTGTCTCATGATTTCAAACACTACAATGTAGTATTATGCCTTTACCACCAAACATCAATTATCTCTCTCTCTCTCTCTCTCTCTCTCTCTCTCTCTCTCTCTCCTCTCTCTCTCTCTCTCTCTCTCTCTCTCTCTCTCCAGATTCCAAAAACTGTAAAAATAGTATCATCCCTTCACCACCCAAAAGCCATTAAACGCATTAAACGTGGCCCGGCGTCTTCAATTCTTAAAAAAAGAAACAAACAAAAACTCATCTCCTTCCTCCAAAGTATCTGATCGTAGACGAAGCAGCAACACCGCCAATCAATCAGAGATCAAAATTGACGCCCGAAGTCATTATCATTATCTCCTTGTCACAACCGATAAATAGTCTGACGCTTATGAATGTGAATGATGCAGGATGGTGGGGTACTTCGGGGTCCTTCGGAACCCTTCTTTCAGGTCGGGGAATATAATAATAATAAAAGGTACTTTCTTATTTGTCGTCTCAGCGACAACAGATGAGTCGGCGACTTTTTCTACAAAGGCTGATCAAAGGGACCGCCGTTTTCTCTCTCTCTCTCTCTCTCTCTCTCTCTCTCTCTCTCTCTCTCTCTCTCTCTCTCTCTTCTTGCATTTTTTTAGAACGAACAGTAACGTAGGAATTTAACACTGAAATGTATATAATACACATTTGGAATGGAATACAGTATCTTGGTTTTGATTTTGAACTTTCTCTCTCTCTCTCTCTCTCTCTCTCTCTCTCTCTCTCTCTCTCTCTCCACACAGACGAATGGCAGCTAATCAACGTCAATGAATTTAACTGAGACAGCTTTTATCAAACAACCACTCCTAAAAATTGTAAAAAAAAAATAAAAAATATTATATTTTGTAAATCTATTAAGCAATAATTTCTTTTGCATTAATCACTATGAAATGCACTCTCACAGAGAGAGAGAGAGAGAGAGAGAGAGAGAGAGAGAGAGAGAGAGAGAGAGAGAGAGAGAGAGAGAGAGAGAGAGAGAGAGAGAGAGGAATATTCTCAACTTTAAAAACTATTGTGAATTGGACGTAGAAGTCTCTTAATGAATTAACCTTTCAGTTACTTCTCAGAGAGAGAGAGAGAGAGAGAGAGAGAGAGAGAGAGAGAATCGATCGAGTTTCAATTATTCAAGAGGGTCTACGGATATATATTCCCCGCTAAGCAGCACAAACAACTAAATGATTCGTTCGTGGAACATCTCCTGAATTCACCAAGTGAATTGGTTTTAACCAAAGTTGGACAAAAGTACAAATTTAGGTCAGTCTACCTTTTATTTATTTTGCATAAAGACTGGAAATAACCGAAGCGCTGCTTTGTAGACACGATAAGGTAAGGGACTTATACTTTGCAATGAAATCTAACCAGATCTTATTACGGTTCCGTGTACGAATCAATCAGCTGATTCGTAAACAAACGAATACATTAGCCCACGCACGAATGGTTCCATCAGTCAATCCTATTGACGTCCATCAATGAGATTCATGGCGATATTTTGTCGTACGATGTTAGTTATGGAATTCAAATGAATTCAAGAATGGCAACATAGTTCTGAGTCCCACCAAATAAGTAATTACGGGAAACATACAGAAAACGATAAATCATAAAGATGATAATGAAGGAAAATAAGAGAACAAGTCAAAAAGATGACAATGAAGGAAAAAATAACAAGATAAAACAAGTTAAAAAAGATGACAATGAAGGAAAATGAGAGAACAAGCCATAAAGATGATAATGAAGGAAAAAGCGAAAACAAGCCATAAAGATGATAATGAAGGAAAATAAGAGAACAAGTCAGAAAGATGATAATGAAGGAAAATAAGAGACCAAACCGTAAAGATGATGAAGGAAAATGAGAGAACAAGCCATAAAGATGATAATGAAGGAAAATAAGAGAACAAGCCAGACAGATGATAATGAAGGAAAATAAGAGAGCAAGTCAGAAAGATGATAATGGAGGAAAAATACCACAAACATCACAGCTTACCTTGCCGTCTTTGGTAAAAACACGCGTGGCTGTCTCGGTGATAGTCTTGCCCATCCTGCAAAAGGTAAAAGTGAAAAAAACTTTCATTAGATGAAAAATAAAGACGATAGCATCACCCATATTTCACGGAGCACCCCCCATATCCCCCCCCCACCGGCCCCACCCCGAAGGGTAAGTAAGACACTTCTATCACCGATGGCTGAGAGCGGTGTTATCTAAAGCCATAATATCTTCATGAATTAGGTTGCAAACTAAGAGTGAATTAAATTATAGTTTAAGCATGCAGTGCTGTGCTCTATTCCTGTTGAAAGATATCAAGGATCTGTTGGGGTGAGAGAGAGAGAGAGAGAGAGATATTGATAACAACCTGCTTTATATCAAAGGACAATCTGTAACTTATCAGGGTTCTGGAGAGAGAGAGAGAGAGAGAGAGAGAGAGAGAGAGAGAGAGAGAGAGAGAGAGAGAGAGAGATACTAACCCGCTTTGTATCAAAGGACAATCTGTAACTTACCAGGGATCTATAGTGAGAGAGGGAGAGAGAATTGTTACTAACCGGTTTATTGAGAGAGAGAGAGAGAGAGAGAGAGAGAGAGAGAGAGAGAGTGAGTTTAACACGCGAAACCTGTTTTATATCGAAAGAAAATCTGTCACTTATAAGGCATAAGAATTGCCCAAAACACCTTCAAACTTCTAACAATAAAAAATAGATAAGATGACATAATCATTTGGTGACAAACTAAGCCGAACAAACACAGGACCAAGGTGCCTGCATCGTAGCAACCACCGGTTAAATAAATACTCAACATTGCACACAGCATGCAATCGCTGGCTAGATCGATGAACATGCAAGTCCTCTGAAATTATGGAAATTGCAAGACTTCGTTGCCTGGAAACCTAAAATTTCTTTCCAGATTCCAGACCCAATGGAAGTTCTGGATCTTAAGTCACAGTTTTGTACTAGAAACCTAAAATTTCTTTCCAGATTCCAGAACCAAAGGAAGTTCTAGATCTTATGTCCCAGATCTGTATTGGAAACCTAGTCTCTTTCCAAATTTCAGACCAAAAAGTAGGTCTGACACGTTCCAGGCGGATGTCGCAAATCTGTGCTGGAAACCTAAAATTTCTTTCCAGATTCCAGACTCAAAGGTAGTATGACAAGATCCAGGTAAATGTCACATATCTGTAATGGAAACCTAAAATTTCTTTCCAGATGCCAGACCCAAAGGTAGTTCTGATAAGATCGAGGTGAATGTCACAGATCTGTAATGGAAACCTAAAATTTATTTCCAGATTCCAGGCCCAGAATTATACTAGTTCCTTTACGTTCCAGGCAAATGTCACAGATCTGTGACGTGATGCAATTGGGGGGGTATTCGAGTTTTCTTCGTAGGAAATTATAGGCCTACAAACAGAATGACATGCTTGAAGGAAATGGAGTATTCTGATATGGAGACTAAGAGAAAAATGTTAACTGAAGGCCTACGGAACTTCTGAATTGATATAATAGAGGAGATCTGATAATTCTGACGCCTGAAATTGATAGGTCTATGTGGGTGAGGTTGAAAGTCCGAATATGGATATAGATATTAGGCTACTTGAAAGTACTGAAGGTTACTTTATTATGCACTTTAAGAGACTTTGTGAGAGAGAGAAGTGAAGGAGAGGAGGAAGGAGGAGAGAGGAGAGCAGAAGAAGAGGAAGAGAGAGAGAGAGAGAGCGAGAGAGACGAGAGAAGAGAGAGAGATAGAGAGAGAGAGAGAGAGAGAGAGAGAGAGAGAGAGAGAGGGAGAATTGCACAACTTAGATCATAATACATTCTACGATACTGATCTTACACAACTTGGAGGCTTTTATTATATATATATTATATATATATATATAGATATATATATATATAATAATCTATAATGAAACTATCTAGCTATCTAGATAAGCACAATTATAGGATAAAATGTTAAAGTATGGTTCAGTAAAGATATAAGACCGAAATGGACACGGGGAAGCAGAGAAAACATAAAACGTTCAGTTTGTTATTATTTTTATCATTCAGAAGATGAGCCCTATTCATATGGAACAAGCCAACCAAAGGGGCCACTGACTTGAAATTCGAGCTTCCAAGGAAGTGTTCTTTTGAAAGAAGTAACAGAAAGTAACAGGATATACAGGAAGAAGTAAACTCACTTACTAAATAATAAAAACATAAATTAGAATTGGGAGACAGTAGATAACAAAGACAACATGTGGAAGAGAATGTGAAATGGAGATTGGAAAATATTTCCTTCCAAAAACAAAAATGAATGAAAAGAGAAATACGTTTAAGATTGATTTTTTACACACCTGGCTGAAATCACGTGTCCAGCGACACCTGAGAGCGGTAAAGGACCAGAGGGCGTGTCCCTAAACATAAAAGGGCAAGGAGGGTAGGATAAAGATTGTGACCTTAATACTGTGGTGATGATTTCAGGTCCCCTAAGGGGCTGCTGCTCTCTCTCTCTCTCTCTCTCTCTCTCTCTCTCTCTCGATCTCCTCTCTCTCCACTCTCTCATATTTCTATACAATATTTGACTATGAATATATTATATATATATATATATATTATACACATATATATATATATATACTGTATGTGTGTATGTTTCTATACATTGGACTGTGAATATATAATATATATGTGTGTATATCATCTGTATGTATAATATATATATCTATATATATAGATAAATAATATATATTAATATATATATATATCAATATATATATATATATATATATATATATATATTCATGATCACATACGACTTGTGTAATTATCTGAGAAGGTTGAGAGAGAGAGAGAGAGAGGAGAGAGAGCGAGAGAGAGAGAGAAGAGAGAGAGAGAGGAGAGAGAGAGAGAGAGAGAGAGAGAGCGAGCTTCTGATTCATCTATACATTACGGACGTTACGTCACAATCATGCTCTCAACTTAGAAATGACGTCACAAGTAACTGAAAAGCACAAAAAACAAAAACACACAAGCAGGTAAGAATAAAAAGCCCAAAGGAAGCAAGCAAGCAGCAGCAAGCAGCATTTCCAGCGACTGACGCCAAGCAGGCAGCGAGTGAAAGGAAAGAAGGAAAGCATGCTACGGTAACCTAGGTTATGGTGCGACCCGACAAGGGGTTGCTGGCTGGCTGCCTACAGCTGACACATGCACAAACGTCGTTGGATCAACAAGTACCATGGAAACGCACGCGACCTTACCTGATCCAGGCCCGTTCGCGACTTAGTTCCGTTTCTATGTTTCTATAAACTATTCGATTTGAATGCCTTCGTAGGCAGATGAATGGTTCATGTTATTTCTAGATTGCGGAAGTTTCGTCATTTTAGAGAAATTAAAACTGATCGAGTCGAACTTCTTCGTGGGTAAATGAGTGGTTTAAGTTTTTTTACATTTGGGTAGTTTCGTCCTTTTACAAAAAATAAAATTGATCAGGGGTAAAGGAGTGATTGAGTTTGTTTCATCATTTTAAAGTAATTAAAACTGATCGAGTCGAACTTCTTCGTAGGCAAATGAGTGGTTTAAGTTTTTCTACACTGGGGTAGTTTCGTCATTTTAAAGAAATCAAAATTGATCAGGGGTAAATGAGTGACTGAGTTAGTTTCATCATTTTAAAGAACTAAAACTGATCAGGGGTAAATGAGTGACTGAGTATGTTTCATCATTTTAAAGTAATTAAAAACGATCGGTTTGAATTCCTTCCAAAGTAAATGGGTGGCGTAAGTTATTCCAAGATAGAGTCGTTCCATCTTTTCAAAGATATTAAAACTGATCAGGGGTAAATGAGTGGTTGACGTTATTTCTAGATTGAGTTAGTTTAATCATTTCAAAAGAAATTAACAAGCCCTGAGACAGCTTAACTGGTTTTCATTTAAGATAAGATTGACATAAACAAAACATGTCTTGACATACTTGTATAGGAATTTTACACATAATAAGTTACCCATTTAATCACTACTACCAAAGGTCATTTCTATAATACTGGTGTTTGCAACATCGTGACTCCATGTTTTGCATGTCGTGAAAACACAACTAATCACACAAACAAATAAATAATAATGACAACGACCAGCTGAACATCCTCTCCAATCCTCCAATCCTTACCTCCCACTCCCTGGCCCCATACTGCTCCGTCTTGACCCGAAACTCGTGTCGGAGATGCTCCTTTGCCCCGTGTGCATAATAGACCCCGCCGTGGGTCTCACGTGCCGCCCCGTATAACGAGAGACCCCGGAGCCCTTCGACCCCTCGGAGTCGTAGCCCGGCAGGTCTATGGACGTCACAGAGACCCCCATATTTCTCGGGGAATTGATGATGCTGGCCACCTCCCTCGTCTTCGGCGTGTTGTACCTCGACCACGAAATTCGAGTCGTCCCGTGGCGTCCGAGTTTGAAATGAGGGGGGATGATGCTGGAGACGGGGGAATTGAAAGCGCTCAGGGCACTCTGCTGCCTGTCCTTGTGGCACGGGCACGTGCAGTGGTACGAAGACAGCTGGGAACTCGCTGCCGAGATGCTCCTGTTGACAGCCATGACGGCGGCTTTAATGCCAAAGAGCTTTTTTCACGACACCAGAAGAGCTGTTTTTTTGGAAAGGGGGGAAAACTGTCACTTTAGGAAGATTCTCTTAATTAAGGAGGTTTCACTTTGGACCACTTCACGTACCGTCTGGAGGAGGGGACGGAGCATGTCACGTGCACTTTACGAACGTTCCAAGACATTTAGGCTGGAATCCTCGCCGGATAACGGAACCATAGAGCCTATTGGTCAACTCGGAATCGAAGAAAATAGCCAGAACTTGAATCCACGAAAAAAAGGGACTTGGAAATCGTTCCAGCAGGCACAGGGGCTAGACGGGGGGGAGAGGGGGAAAGCTGCTATCAACCGAGACACGCCTAAAGGATGCACACAGCCAAGGAGGTACAGGACCTGCGAGGGGAAAGGGCAGGTGGCTTTGAAACGCCCGGAGTATCGGCGTAATGTTCCTCGCGAGAGCACCGGGTTAAGACTGCTGTTTCGGCGCCAACACCACCAGCACGCTTCTACGCATGGTGGCATGCAGGCAGCAGCAGCAGCAGTAGCTGACGACGGCCATGAAGAAGAAGGCCCAGCCGGATCAATAGCAAGCAATAATTTATATTTCTCTCTCTTTCTCTCTCTGGCCCAAGGTGACGTATCGAAGGGTAAATGGCCTCGTAAGACATTTCCACTCACAAGCGTTCGTGACTGACAGCGGTTGACAGTTCTGAGCAATTAAAAGGAATTCTGCAACCGCGCCACAAAATATAAAACATGTAACGAAAAAATAAGCATTTTTATAGCCACACTGAGAAGCATTGACCCATTACAGAATGCAAGGATCCTGTAATCACATTCTTAGAGCAAATAGCACGAGAAGCAAAATTTTTTAAAAGAAGGATATTATAACCATGCCAAATTAAAAAAAAATTAAAATGTCTCGAACGAGCAAGCGACATATGCTAAAAGGAACAGCGGCGTGCACAGATATACCGTCTTTTAGGCCTAGAGATCTCGAGCCCGTGATCGAACGTGAGGGGCATGGTGTGTGGATGGATGGGTGGCCGTATCTGGAATGAGCGATTCTCCTCCTGCTGTCGAAGGATCTCCCCCCACAACTGCCAAGAGTACGTCTCGTGTCTCGCCTGTCTAGGCGAATACTGACTCCAGATCTCGCACGTCCGGGAAAAAGTAGCCTCTTGTCTTCAATTGGTTTGGGTGTTCTCGTGTCTCTCATTTTAAAGATGGAAAAAGAGTATTTCCCGTCTTAATTTCCCTGCGTTAAGGGACGAATTTTTAATATTATTTATGGAAATTATGGCGGCAACATTGCATGTTTCGTCGCAGCCACCAGCGGGTGTTCCAGCAGCTGTTCCAGGAAGTTTTGGGTGCGGTGAAGAAAATCAATTTCTTGATGTCGGTTCGTTCGAATCTCCAGACAGGACGATCACCACAACCATAAGAAATGATAAAGTACATTATGAGGTACTTTTCCAAGACTATCTCGCGAGATGCAACGGTTCCAGAGTCTGTTCCCGCAACACGGAAAACGGACAGAACGGGAAATTTCCAGGGAGGCGTGGAACAGCGCAGGCACGATGCCACATATATATATTTATTTCCGTATTCCAAGAAGAATAATTCGTAATTTCCATCAGTGAAAAACAACGTCTTCGATGTTTCCCCAACGTATTCAAGACCAAACCACAGCATCTGCTTTCTAAAAATCCAGAAAAAAAAAACGAAGATAACTCCAGTCCGGTGTCTCCGGAAATATGATCATTACACCAAGCGACATCTGAATGCCCTCAGAGCAGGGACAGAACGATCAAAACAACCGTGGGAACACCATAAGAAGCAAAACTACACCCTAGACGAAACAACAAAATCAAGCCTGTGCCAATGAAGCGACCCACTTTAAAAAAATTTGGCACTGGGGGAGATGAACCCTTCGTGTTTGTGGGTACGATTTCAAAATACGCCTCAAAAATCACTCTCGGCTTTTGTGCGACATGACAACAACAAACAACAACAACAACATAATAATAATAATAATAATAATAATAATAATAATAATAATAATAATAATAATAATAATAATAATAATAATAATAATAATAATAATAATCATGACAATGGACAACTGGCCAGTCTAGACGACACAGTACAGTCACCCGAGTTTTTTTTTTTTTTTTTTTTTTTTTCATCACCGGACAAACATGGAAGGGTACGGCTGACGAATCGATAATTGATATTCCGGAGCTCGGTTGTAATTTCTGTGGCTGTAGTAATTAAAGTACTACTACGAATCAAGTGAATGGAAGAGGGTAATCAATTTTCCAAGTCTCATAACAACGCTGAAACTAAGATGCTAAGTTTACTATTAATAAAATAAGAATTTTTTCAGAATAAAATGAAAAGAAGACAACCGGCGGAAATATAAAATTGATACTTTCATTGAACACATATGAAGATGTATCTAATTATGTCTTTATAATTAATTTTAGGAATGAAAAACACAGAAGATAAAATATGTACAGAGGAAATTCGGGTTGACCAATAACTGTCGCAATAGTACGAACTTCTTCACGAACGAGCCATTGATTGAGTCTTGCGTCTGAGAGATGATGTGCATGCTTGTTCGAGTCGAAGATTCAACACGCTAGTACACCTCAACGTGGTGCACTGTAGGCATTACTTAAAGGGTTTTTCCAGCGTCCATTTCGACCCCTAGCTGCAACCTCTTTTCATTTATTTTACTGCACCTCTGTACATTTTCTCTTCCTTCTGACTTTCCACCCTCTCTAACAACTGTTTCATTGTGCAACTGCTTTGAGGTTTTCCTCCTGTTACACCTTTCAAATCTTACCGTCGATTTCTCTTTCAGCGCTGAATGGCCATACAGGTCCCAGCGCTTGGTGTTTGGGCTAAATTCTACATTCAATTCATTCTATATAATATATATATATATATATATAATATATATATATAATATATATATATATAGATATATATATATATATCATGAGCAATTAATGGATTTTTTATAAATATTGAACAGAAAATAGAATATAGAATTTATGCCAAAGGCGAAGCGCTGTGACCTATGAGGTCATTCGGCACTCAAAGGGAAGCTTGAGAGAGAATGTGGCTTGAAAGGTGTAACAGAAGGAAAACCTCGCAATTGCACTATGAAATAACCGTAAGGATAGGGTATAGAAAGTAAGGTGTAAGAGTGAAAATATGCAAGGGGTTTGCAGCTAAAATTGACCGTATTCCTGTCTTTTTGTTCTGTTTAATTAAATAACTGTGCATAAAATTATATCAGGTTTTCTCAGAAAACTGGTCAAAAGGCAGGGGCCACTTGGTTAAATTATAACCTCATTTGTTTGCATTTTCCTTTTTTTTTTTTATCTTTTTATTTTATCTTGAACGTTTTGTGATAATTGAGAATGAGCCGAGATCAGACCCTCACGCTGATTCACTGATAAAAAAATTAAAAAAAAAAAAAAAAAAAAAAAAAAAAAAAAAAAAAAATAAAAAAAAAAAAAAAAAAAAAAAAAAAAAAAAAAAAAAAAAAAAACTGAATCGAAAAGTGACAAGATACATCAATCAAGTGCCCTGAAATTTGCAATGTGGAACTGGGAGTAAAGATTCATATATTCCTCGATTCCCAACCCTTACATTCCACTGAGGTAACTCGGATACCCCTGAGGAAACTCAATCCTCCTAAAGTAACTCGGATACCCTTGAGGTAACTTGATACCCCTAAAGTACCTCGGATAACCCAGAGGTAACTCGGATACCCCTAAAGTAACTCGGATACCCTTGAGGTAACTTGATACCTCTGAGGTAACCCGGATACCCAACAACCATATTCGGGTATGAATACAAGATAATCAAAACCACATTATTAATAACTTACCTGCAATTTCAACTCAATATGACAATAACAGCAATAAAAATAGTGATAAACTTAATATTTCAAAATATTCGCCAATAACCAAAAGCAGATTGGAGCTGGAGAAAAGTAGTCGTCAGCAATAATGCCTGAGCACTGAAAAGTTAATAAGGAAACGTCGGTTACTGAGAAAGCCAGAGGATGAACTCTGGAGCGCTTTGATTGTTAGTCATTCAAGCTCAGGACATCTGGCGTCGCTCAGATCCGCATGCGGTGTTAGTCTTGTTAGAAGCAGGAGCCACTTACAGCTCTAAGTGGGCCTTGGTTAGAAGGAGCCCCATGCACGCTGAGAGCAGATTAAGACTATTGATGAAAATGAGAAAGAAAGATGGCGGGGTTGTTGTTGTTGCTGGTTTCCATGCAGAGATATATTCATATAATATTGTTGATGCTGTTTACCTCGGGGTTGCGATGGTGAAGACAGAAGAAGACGAAGAATTAGCGTTGTTTTTCATGTTGTTTCTGATGACGTTGTTGTTCCCGAATGACGTCGCAGTGAATCGTCCTCCAAATCCTGCAGTAGTAGCAGCAGCAGGAGGAACCCTCTGCTTCAGGAGCGGAGACGACCCGTCTCCGGTGACCCTTTTGGTCACCATGGTGGTGCTGGAGGACGCCGACGACGCCCCTCCTCCCCCGCCGTTACCGCTGACGCGGAACGTCTTCGTGACGACGGAGGAGGCGCCGGGCGCCGCGACGCCCCCGGAGCCATTCCTCTGCCCGGTACCCGCGACCTTCCTGATGGGGATCTCCCGGGTGGTGGTCACCTGCCACCTACCGCTGGCGGGGTTCCTCACGACTAGAGTCCCGCCCGTCATGTCTTCGATGACTTCTCCTCCTTCTGGATCTACTAATTCCAGCAAGATCTCCTCCTCCTCTCCCTTTTCCTCCTCCTCCTCCTCCTCCCCTCCGGGTTGTTGTTCTTTGGTCGCCTTGGAACAACATTTACCCATTCAAGTGACGGACGAACTCCTTAAATGCGGCCTTGGTGAATAGAAGGACAATGGGTGAGAATACAGACAATATTGAGTATACATCTCAGACACATACACGCACACAAACATGAGCTAGTGCACACATACACGCACACTTATGCACAAGCATCTGTAAACAGTACCTCACACAAGCATACAACACAAACATTCACACCCACATAAATATAATCATGGGAGTGAATACGCAGACTAACTAATTAACTTCCGTTTATAACAAAATATTCACTGCATATTTAAAGTCGATTTCCTTTCGTTTAATGCAATTAAAAACAAAACTTTTCTTATAAATTAATATATATAATATATATATATATATATATATATATATATATATATATATATATATATATACAGAGAGAGAGAGAGAGAGAGAGAGAGAGAGAGAGAGAGAGAGAGAGATATTATCCAAGTCCATCTCTTTTCGTATAATGCAATTAAAAACAAAAAAATTTTCTTATAAATGATATATATTAAGTTATATATATAATATATAATATATCTAATATATATATGAGGAGAAAGAGAAGAGAGGAGAGAGAGGATGAGAGAGAGAGACTGCGAGAGAGAGAGAGAGAGAGAAGGAGAGGAGAGAGAGAGAGAGAGAGAGAGAGAGAGATCCCATAGAAGTCGTCACTACACATTTCTGTACCAATCTGAATCTAGAACTACTAAATGTTCTCATCTCTTTAAGGGAGGCAATAGGAAGGGGCAATCCAGCACGATTAAAACACGTAGCCCGGGTAG
>NC_087210.1:81320774-81361853 GCF_015104395.2 Macrobrachium nipponense | reverse complement strand
AACTCGTTTCTCAAAGTGGTGGACAAATTTTGTTTCCATCCTTCATGGGTTACTTTGTAAAGGACAAGAGCTCATGGCGGCGTTGTGCTAGGTTATTATAGTAACCCACAGTGTTTCGGGTATGTTTTTGTAAAAGATTTTAACGCAATGATTCCCAGTCGTTTCAAGTTTGCCAATGCCCACTTTCCAAAATGAAATGGTTGTCATTTTCCCCCTAATAAATAAATAAATAAATAAAATAAATAAATAAATAAATAAATAAATAAATAAATAAATAAATAAAATGTTCATTTTACAACTGTGAAAACACAACAACCAACCATGGATGAAGATGAAGACCAAGACTTGTAGAAATATTCTCTTTAAGCTACACTTCTTAAACATCTGCTCTCTCTCTCTCTCTCTCTCTCTCTCTCTCTCTCTCTCTCTCTCTCTCTCTCTCTCTCTCTCCAGTGGAGAAGCACTCATTTAAGCAAACATAACTAATGTACCGTTTGGATTCCATATCTTATTCCACACTTTATCACCAGATTTTGAACTCGACGTAACAAAACACTCTCGTTACGATACGTAACCACAAAAAGATATATTCCGTAAAGGCCTTAAAGATTCCCGAACAGACTAATAGATTCCCCAACGGACTAACGAATTCCCGAACGGAATAACGAATTCCCGAACAGACTAACAGAATTCCCGAACGGGCTTAAAGAATTCCTGAACAGACTAACAGATTCGCGAACAGACTAACAGATTCCCTAAAGGGCTAACAGATTCCCTTACGGACTAACGAATTACCAACGGGCTAACAGATTCCCTAACGGGCTAACGAATTCCCGAACGGACTAACAGATTCCCTAACGGACTAACAGATTCCCTAACGGACAAACAGAATTCCCGAACGGACTAACAGATTCCCGAACGGACTAACAGATTTCCGAACGGGCAAACGAATTCCCGAACGGAATAGCAGATTCCCGAACGAACCTAAAAGATTCCCTAACGGACTAACAGATTCCCTAACGGACTAACGAATTCCCAACGGACTAACAGATTCCCGAACGGACTAAAAGATTCCCTAACGAGCTAACGAATTCCATACAGGACTAACGAATTCCCGAACGAACCTATGAGATTCCCTAAAGGGCTAACGAATTCCCTATCGCGTTTATAGAATTTCTTCCTTTACGTTTTTTTTTTTTTAAAGGTAAGTGCTATTGCACTGCAATATGCTACGTAGTTTCCCGAATGCAGTTCACGCCAGCCAACATGCAATCTTCGCAACAAGCCAGACAGACTTCCCTGTTTGTCTGTCTGACACGAAATCTTTATACCGTGATCGAACGGACAAATGCGGGAACATAATGTAAGAATATCGACTGCTCCACAGACTTAAAGGAAACTGCATCACGTCATAATTCCAGTTTCTAATTCAAATTTTCAAAATCTGACGTATTTTTTATGCGTTTCATCGATATTGTTATAGATTTTTAAAAATAAATGGAAGTTAGCATCGTTATTATCATAATCTCACTCAATATTGAATACGGTTATTATACATATGATATTTTTATGAATGTCTTTTACCGTAATATACAACAGTTTAATATGAAGATAAAAGGCCCATAAAACACTATTTGAACGTTATCTTCATATAATATATATTTATATGTATAATATATATATATATATATATAATATATATATATATATATATATTATATATATACATATATATATATATATATATATATATGATATATATATATATGATATATAATAATACATTACATATATATATATATATATATATATATATATATATATATATATATATATATTTTACACACCTTTGTTGCCTTCCATCCAGTACTGAAATAGGTAACAATTTTGCAACCGTTACACCGTTACACGCTTTGAGTGTCTTAAACGCTAAGCCACTATAAAGAAACCCTCTCAGAGAGAGAGAGAGAAAAAAAAAAATGCATCCAGATCCACCAGAGGAACTCTGATAACGAAAATTAATGAAGTAATTTACCCCTTAATGGATATTATACACCATGACAGCAGCATCACTAGTCTTTATTTACAGCTGTTGACAGCTGTCGCATCTGTTCTGTTCCGTCTCGCAAAGCAGCTGCATTTGCACGTGACGTTACGATGTTGCCTTGTCATTAAATATTACTATAAAAGAACTTTGTTTCAGTGTTCGAATTGTTCCCTCTGCTGCCATGTTATCATGTACTTAAAATGTTTTTCTTTAAAATTTAACTGTTATCTCTTTTCTCTATGATAATCTGATGCTGTCGGATCCTTGTTAGAATATATGTAACCTTACTACTAAAGCAGTTAATAATAATAATAATAATAATAATAAATAATAATAATAATAATAATAATAATAATAATAATAAAAATAATAATAATAATCCCATGAGTCACTAAAATAGTCAATAAATCCACAATGGCGTATGTGAAAACGTATATTAAACATATGTAACCTTACTACTAAAAGCGTGATGAATAATAATAATAATAATAATAATAATTTAATAATAATAATAATAATCCCATGAGTTACTATTGTCAAGAAATCCACAGCGACGTCTGTGAAAAAAAATGTATCTTAAAAATATTGCATAAACAAAAAGAGATCGTTCGAGAACTTGCTCGATTCCCCTAATCAATGGAGTAGGTTCTCGAAAGCTCTCTTTTGTATATATTTTTAATATGTGTTTACGCTGACATTATAGTGGAGTTCTTCCCCAATAATAATAATAATAATAATAATAATAATAATAATAATAATAATAATAATAATAATAATCAATAATAATATATTATTATTATTATTATTATTATTATTATTATTATGACCGACTTGAAGACAAAACCGACTTTTATTTCTCTCAAACTTGACAATACCGAATTTTATTTCCCTCAAACTTAAGTAATAACCCAACGAAAACGCAAATTGCCGTAAAACAAGTTTTGCTACACCGGCATATTGCGGGAGATTCATAAATAACTATAAACCCAAGTCAGTACTGCGAAACGAAACATCTGGACGAAACGAACAGAAATATCTATGGATATAAGACCCAGTGGATATAACCTTAACATACACATAACCGAACCTAGTAACTTTTATGTGAGCAAAAAGGCACCCATTGCAAATATAGTATACTTTTATAGCAAAATAAAAGGAAATAATAATATGGAGAGAAAAAATAAAAAAATAAAAATAAAAAAGGGGCGCGCGCGAATCAACTTCTCCATCCTTGTCGATCCCAGCCGAGATGTCACACCGCGATATAAACAAACAGCCGGTCGTGAATGTCAAGGCAAATTGGAAATAAGATAGCCATTTGTATCTCTCTCTCTCTCTCTCTCCTCTCTCTCTCTCTCTCTCTCTCTCTCCTGCTATCAAACGTTGACGTATCATACTTGTAACGGAACAACAATAATTCTCTCTCTCTCTCTCTCTCTCTCTCTCTCTCTGGCATACAATATTCGTAACTGAGCAACAATGACTCACTCTCTCTCTCTCTCTCTCTCTCTCTCTCTCTCTCTCTCCTGATATCAAACGTTGACGTATCACACTTGTAACTGAACAACAATAACTCTCTCTCTCTTTCTCTCTCATGTTATCAAACTTTGACATATTTACATCTATCTATCCACATTGTTAACAAACGTTGGCATACAATACTCGTAACTGAGCTATAACGATTCTCTCTCTCTCTCTCTCTCTCTCTCTCTCTCTCTCTCTCTCTCTCATCCGTCAAGATTGATAGCATCCTGTAATGATCCTTACCACATCCTCTTTTAAATGCAGGAGATCCTCTTGCTCAGTTTATATCGCACACCTCTTCTATTTTACCCAATTGTCCAATATCATCTCCCTGGATGAGAGAGAGAGAGAGAGAGAGAGAGAGAGAGAGAGAGAGAGAGTCTCTTCCGTCACAATTGCCTTTTATTTAATTTCCGATTTTAACCAAAAAGCAGATCTCTGAAAAATATTAATAAATATCTCGTGAATACTGTAGTAGCAAAATAATTGGCAAATGTACACAAAAATATGGAACAGACTGCTCTCTCTCTCTCTCTCTCTCTCTCTAAAGGTAAAACTCTCACGTAAATATGCATTGTGAATTTCACTGAAGTTCATGTTGCCTATTCTATTACCGAAGAACTTCCTTATCAATTTAATTTTAACTTATAAGTATTTATTGTGAACATCTGTTTACCTTCAGCTATCACATTACAGCATCTACGAAGCCTGAGTCTTATGCCTTGTACATTTTCTCGAATATATTCAAATATTTAAGCTGTATTTCAACTAAAATTCTTTTAGATATTTTCTTCACACATTCTGTCTGGAACTCAGTCATGCAGCGAGTTAAATTAATGACACACACCCCTACATTATAATTGAACTTAATCATACAATGAATTAACTTTGATAAACACACTCCTACATTATAATGTTATCGAATTCATACAATGATAAATAAATCATCTACATTATATATTTATGATAAATATCTCAAATTAATTTTATTTCAAGAAAGATCAAGTTGAGATAGCATAACACTCATCAACCTCTCTCTCTCTCTCTATCTCTCTCTCTCTCTCTACCACACACATACAGCGGTGTTTCACCGAACGAATTTCGACCCCTGACCTACCTTGACACACATCTTGCCGTGAACAACTGCTGAACGATGTAAAATGATAGTTTCCAACGAAAAATAAAAAGGGGGAAAAATCTTAAATTTTTCGACCGAGATTTTCTTATTCTTTCTCGGTTATTTTCCAAATATCAAAACAGGAAATCGATGCTTTTCGTAAATATTCCGGTATATTATCCGGTGTCGTTAATATCCTCGTCACAGCAACGAAATCAGACGCACGACTGAGTAAAACGGGGAAAATCTTCACAAACACACACACAGGAGCGTCGTCAATTGCACACAAAACTGTTCCCGCGCGCGCGAGTTCTCCTGGCGTGTGTGTTCTTCGCACCGAGTCCAATAGACGTCTGAGACTTGTTCCCACCTAGTCCATTGTCAACGATGGCGGCACCGCACCACTGGCCTTATGTCAGGAAACTCGCCGTCCAACTACCGCTGGCATCAGGCGCTCTCTCAGGGTCATTCATGGGGGATGATTGCGAGGGACCCAGTGGCCCGACTTTGGGGACGCCGCCGCCGCCAACGCTAGCAAGAGAGAGAGAGAGAGAGAGAGAGGGGGGAGAACGAGAGAGAGAGAGAGAAAAACAGCAGACGCTCTCTGCCGCTTTGAGGTCATCTTGAATGGGTGGCTTTGGGGGAGGGGGAGGGGAAGGGTGGGGAATGGGGGGGGGGGTGGTGTGGGCGGGGGTTGTGGGTTGTTGCAGTGCCTGGTGACTAAAGATAGCAATATTCTCCCTCCCCCCTCCCGCTCTCTAGTTCATTTAATGGGCTGATGGATTCTTTCGTTCTTATTCGTTTCAGTCTCGATACGGTCGAGTCCAGTCGGTGATTGACTTTTTGCTTTCCGTCGGGTAAAGTCCCTTTCCACTACGTCAACTTCCTACTAGGCATTTCCCTCAATTGCCTATAAAAAGCTCCTTCCACTACGTCAAATTCCTATTTCAATAGTTTCCTTCAATTGGCCTTTATTCAATTCAGAACCGAAGTGCTACACGATTCCAGTTTCCTCTTCTAAACCAGCGATAAAACTAACCCGACTTCCTCCTCCCGAATGACCTTGAGAGCCTACGGAAAACGTACGAAAGGCAGTCATCTAGTTGGCTAGCTGATGGATACGTGCCTTGGGGGCCTAAGCTTTTTCCTTTTTTCCAGACAAGACACAAGTTTCGTGGAATAGGATCTTAAAAGGTCTGCGAGACTTTCCTTTCCGGCACACGAGAAGTTCGCCAACAGGAAACGGCGCTGTTCACAAGGTTTTACCTCGCCAAAGCCGTAACGTTGTGGTTTACTTCTAGGCGCGTTTTTTTCCCTTTTTTTTTTTTTTTTTTTTTTTTTTTTTTTTAAGTCCCCGGCGCGTGCAATGCGTGTTGGGGTTTCTCCGGCTGCATTTATAGCAGCGGTGAACTATGGTGACGCTTTTTGTTTATTTATTTATTAATTTATTTATTTTGGTTCGAGGCAACAATCCGTCACAATACTGAGAGATAAAAAGTTACCTTAACATTCTGTGTTTGCTACTAATATTATTATTATTATTATTAATTATTATTTTATTATTATTATTATTATTATTATTATTATTATTATTATGGAACGAGCCCCCCTCAGGGAAGTAAGAGAAGGTCAAGGAAAATATGGAAAAAAAAGACCTCACTTATAAAAAGAAGAAATAAAAAAATAATCAATAAATAAAAAAAACTATTAAAATAGTCAATAACATTAGCACTTGCAATGAATAAATAGATGAAAATTTATTCAAATTCAAGGGTAATACCGCTAGCACTTGCATTGCTTTACTGTATCAATAATAACGAATTAATAATAATAAAAAAAATACCTTCATATAAACTTTCAACGTCAGAAGAGTAACTGACGAAGACCGCGCATGCGCTTATCGACGGCAAACTCCGAATGACGCAATCAATTAACGTTCTTGACTTGACGTCCTATTTGATGACCTTAACGCGACGTCAACCGAAGGTAATAAGAGGGCAATTAATCGCCTTTAATAATTAGTAAATTAAATAGGGATTTAAAACAAATACGGTCACCTTGAACACTGCTGAAGGGTCTGTTTACGTGTTGCATGCAAGCGAAAACGAAACGGACAAAACAAAAAATAAATAAATAAATAAATAAATAAATAATAAGACGAAAATGTCAACTAATAAATTATCTCTTCTTTCTTTATTTCCTATCACCTTCTGTTACTTCCTTTAAATGAATATCATAATATTCTTTGGAAGCCTGAATTTGAAAGTCAGTTGATCCTCCTGTGGGGTATGAATGGTGTTCATCTTCTCAGTAATAATAATAATAATAATAATAATAATAATAATAATAATAATAATAATAATAATAATTAATTAATCTTATTATTATTATTATTATTATTATTATTATTATTATTATTATTATTATTATTATATTATTATTATTACAGTAGCTAACACAGATTGTTAAGGTAATTTCATCTCTCAGTAATTTGACGGACTGTTACCTCGAAAAAAATAATAAATAAATGAATAAATAAAATAAAAAAAAAAAAAGCGCCGGCCATAAATAATAATAATAATAATAATAATAATAATAAAAATAATAATAATAATAATAATAATAATTAATAATAATTAATTATTAATTAACAATTATTTATTATGATTATTCCTTGACAAAAAAAAAAAAAAACATAGATGTAGAAGCATCATAAGGGGATTAAAAAAAAAAAACGATGAAATACACGAAACTAATACGAGCCATCGCATAAAGAAATCGGAATCACGAACGTGCTGACGACACGAAAATAAAGCCGACTGCCTGTAAAGTTCCACGAATGTCGGACAAGGGGATTCGAAATAGAGGTTTCGAATTCGTTCAAGTTCTCGGTTCCTTACGTGTTTACACCGAGCGACTCGAATCGAAACAATTCACGAAGAATCAACACGATTCGTGATTCGTCTGGATTCGCCACAGTAATTTTAATGCAACCGTTTACACCGTGTGAATCGAATCAATTCATGAATATTCAACACGATTCGTGATTCGTCTTGATTCGCTACACTAACATCAGTGTAATAGTTTACACCAAGTGATTCGAATCAATTCATGAACAATCAACACGAATCATGATTCGTCTGGATTCGCCACAGTAATTTCAGTGCAACCATTTATATACACCAAGCGAATCGGCATGATCTGAATTGACTCGATTCACCTTGTTGTCAACAGTTACACTGAAAATCAACGTGACGAATCAAGACGAAACATGAATCGTGCTGATTCTTCATGAACTGACTCGATTCGCTTGTGGTCAACGGTTGCATTGAAATCAGCGTGGCGAATCAAAGCGGATCATGAATCACGTTGATTCTTCATGAATTGAATCAATTCGATTCGCTTGCTGTAAAAGCAGCCTTTTATAAACGGCAAAAATTCTTCGAGGATTCAAAGACGCGGTTGGACATTTCCTTTATTTTCAGTTATTTATTTCTTTCACTTATTTTTATTTTGTTTGTTTCTCATTTTTGTTTCTCCTTTTTGCTTTCTTTTCAAGATCTATTCACCTTTAATTCCATTTATTTTAATTAGTATCAAAATAAATGGGGGCGAGAGAGCATGAGGACAATTAAGTTACAAGCTTTGCAATGTTGTTTTTGACTGAGCTATAGCCTTATGCCGGCACGGGCTCTTGCTCATAGAGCAGCCCGTAAAGCTTTCCAAAGAAAGTATATAAGTCGCTTTCGCCTGATATTAATAGCCATACGAAGACTATTCCAATATCATATTCTTACAGATCGTGTTATGGGTAAATCTGTGTCCTAAACATAAATATTAAGAGAAAACAACACAAATCACGCAACTTTGACGGATATACACGAAGGGACAAACAAAATGTGGCCTAAGCTATATCCAGCAAAATCAGGGAATTCTCTCTCAACTTCGGTTTTCCCATGAGGCTTATATAATTCCCCCTCTTTAAAAAGGTTAGTTAAAGTAATGAGTGATTTGTTCCTCAAATCATCTGGCTAAAAATGGCTATTAAAAGTACAGAGTAATTTTTCCCTCTAATTATCTGGCTAAATCAACAGAAAAACAACTATCTTTTCTATCACTAATACTTCAAGTATCCTTACATTTTAAAACGAGAAACGAAAACTAATTTCCTGACTGCTTTATGAGCAAGAGCCCGTGCTGGCATAAAGCTACCTTGATCATAACCACCACAACCAACAAGAACAAAAGAATTAAAAATATCTTCTGCCTTTCGCCTGTTTCCGCAGGCGATGACCTCCACAGGAAAGTGAAGTCCTGGCACCACCGGGGACCTTCGTCCTCCTTTGAAAATGCCAAGACCAACGGGGGAGGGGGGAGGAGGAGGGGGAGGAAGAGGGTATGGGAGGGGAAGGGAAAGGAAGGCGACTAGATGACCCGTGGCGATTTTTCTTTCTTTTATTATTTGCCTATTGGGAGAGGACGGAAGGGGACAGGGGTCGAGGAGGGGGAGGTGGAAGCGAAGGGGGGGGGGGAGGCGGCTAGATGACCCTGTGGGGGAGGAGGGAGGTTAGGAGAGGGGAAGGGGGAAAGGGACTGATGACATCTATATTTACGATTTCCACGACTATTTAAAAAGTCAGTACTGCAATCTATTTCAAGGTCAAGGTTCAAACGACATTATTCTAAAAATATGTGAGAGTCAATTGCTTCCCCTAAAGAACCAAGAATGTGATAATTAATGTATCCAAACCGACTTACAGAACTCAGAACAATTTCAAAACATAATCATAATGATTCCTGTATATGTTTATATTAAGGCACACTGACTGCAGTATGTATATCAATTGATCTACGTAGTTTTGGACTATTTCAAAACATGTCCATTAATTACTAAAGGATCTTGTTAAGGATACTGGACTGCAGTGAAAAAGGAATACAGTATTTACCAACAGAAAATATGTGAGATCATTATCCAGCCAATTGCTTCATTAAAATAAGCCAAGAATGTGATAATTAATGAATACGAACCGACTTATAGAACTCTGAACAATTTCAATGCATAACCAATGATTCCTGTATGTTTATATTAAGGAACCTTGACTGTAGTATGTATGTATGTATATCAACTGATTCATGCAGCTTTGAACAAAATCAACACGTTTACATTCATTACTAACAAGATCTTGTAAAACTGCATTGCAGTGAACAAGGAATATCGTATTTACCAACAGACAAACACATACAGTAACCGAATACAACATACAACCGATACAACAACAGAAACTACACCACAATGAGCTATATCATCCAAGCTCCACCAAATAGAGAATAATAAAACGTCTGTATTTGGAATTTGGATAAAAAATTCTTTTATGACCAACTCTTCACGGACCGAGCTAAACAGTCAGTGAGAAACGGGGAAATGAATTGGCCATAAAACTTCGAAAAGAATAATAAACCCGTTAAGGTAGGCATTGAGAAATCGAAAGACAAAAAATACAAATACTAATGAAAATGAAGAGTATTGCTTCAGACCATAAAATGGGCAGAGAACTCCTTTATAATGAAGAGGTTGCTCCTACCATCTCAAGACACACCACAGCTGACTCAAATAATATGTATTATTATTATTATTATCATAATTTTTTGGGGGTCAATCACAGTCCTCCAATTCGACTGGGTGGTACTTACAGTGTGGGGTTCCTGGTTACATCCTGCCTCCTTAGGAGTCCATCACTTTTCTTAATATGTGCACCTTTCCAAGAATCCCACTCCTCTGCTGAGTCCTGGAGCTACTTCAACCTCTAGTTTTTCCAGGTTCCTTTTCAGGGATCTTGGGATCGTGCCTCCTAGTGTTGCTATGATTATGGGTACAACTTCCACTGGCATATCCCATATCCTTCTTATTTCTATTTTCAGGTCTTATTATTATTATTATTATTATTATTATTATTATTATTATTATTATTATTCAGCAAGAAGATGAGACCTAGCCAATCGGAACAAGCCCCCCAAAGGGGCCACTGACTTGGAATTCAAACTTCCAAAGAATTAGGTGCTCATCAGGAAACAGTAAGAGGAGGTAGAGGAAAATGCAGAAAGAGGAGATGCCACTTACTAAAAAAAGAAAAAATAAATTAATAATTATGTAAAAAAAAAAAAGTATTACAGCGCAAGGAAAATAGTACTAGGGTAGTTGAATTGCATACAGAATTTAGGCCAAAGGCCAAGCACTGGGACCTATGAGGCCATTCAGCGCTGAAATGGAAACTGACAGCAAAAGGGTTGATAGGTGCAACAGGACGAAAACCTTGCAATTGCACTATGAAGCAATTGTTAGGGGAGCGGGAAAGTAAGATCGAAGAAAGAGAACATGAAAGGAGGTACAGTCAAAGGAACGAAAGGGGTTGCAGCTTCGGCACGTTGCATAGAACCTGAAGTAATGCCTACAGTGCACCGCATGAGGTGCACTGACGGTACTAACCCCCCTACGGGGAGTACTAGGGTAGTAGTCCATTGCATCTTTCGCTTGAACCGTAGGCTCAGGATAGGCCTAAGTGAGTTTTAATAAAAAGGTTTTGCCAACCAGCTGCTGATCCGGTAATCTGTAAGCTCAGAATAGGCCTATGTAGAACGCCGTTAGCGGTTATGACACCCATATCTCTGACGCTACACAATTTAGGCCTATAAAACGTTGTTGTCAGGCTGTTAGCATGAGAAATCCTTTAAAAAAAAAAAAAGCCTGGGTCTTCAAATAATTCTATATGTTTACTATGTAAATGTTAGGGCTAAATTCACAAAGCGACTCCAATGTCATTGCAGCAAATAAGTAGGCCTAATTTACCAATAGGTAACGTAATACCCAATATATGTCTTACTGCATTTAAATAATTTACTTTTTTGTATACATACTAATGTGGACTATTTTTCTAATAATAATAATAATAATAATAATAATAATAATAATATAATAAACCGAAATATTTCATGAATATCATATGATCCAGAAACTGTTACATGCATACATTCTAAACCTGTATATATGATTAAATTCGTTAACTGAAACTGGAAATAAAGGACAAATCTGACAATATTGTTAAAAATATTAAAATATAAAAATAAACAGGTGTTTCAGTAACCTTCAGAATAACACTTGATTTCAGATAAAACTCTATTTCAATCTGACAAACGTTAAATACAATACTCATTATTCCAAGTCGTGAAATCATCGCCTCAAACACAGAACGCAAAACGCCTCCGTGCCATTCCGCCACTCACCTCTTTCCTCCAGTGCTTTCACTTCCACGAATCTCCAACTCATCTCCAGCCTCCCGTTGGGAGGTCTAGGCCTATTTCTAGTTTTAGGTCTTCCAGCTCTCTGGAAGCTGATATTGTGCAGGCTATTAATGAAATTAAAAATGGAGCTGCTGCAGGGCCTGATGGAATTCCTGCTATTTTGTTAAAGAAAGTAGTTCATTCTATCGCAAATAGACCAGCCACTTGCAATATTATTAAGACAAAGTGTAGATACAGGCAAGATTTATGATGAGCACAAATTAGCATATATTACCCCTTACTTTCAAAAGTGGATCAAGACTAGAGGCAAGTAATTATAGGCCTGTGAGTCTAACATCACATATTATGAAAGTGTATGAAAGGGTAATGAAGAAAAATATTATGAAACATTTAATAAAAAATAATTTGTTTAATAAAGGACAACATGGTTTCGTACCCGGAAAAAGTACACAAACCCAACTGTTAGTCCACCGTGAGAACATATTCAAAAATATGAAAAGCGGAAATGAAACAGATGTGGTTTATTTAGACTTTGGAAAAGCTTTTGATAAAGTAGACCATAATATATTAGCGAAGAAAATTAGAAAACACAATATCGTGGATAAAGTAGGAAGATGGTTAAAAGAATTTTTACACAACAGAAAACAGATAGTTATTGCAAACGACGATAAATCGGATGAAGCCCAAGGTAATATCCGGTGTGCCGCAAGGTACGGTGTTAGCTGCAATACTGTTTGTTATTATGATTGAAGACATAGACAATAATGTTAAGGATTCGGTAGTGAGTAGTTTCGCAGATGACACAAGAATAAGTAGAGAAATTACTTGTGATGAAGATAGGGACGCTCTACAAAGAGACCTTAACAAAGTATATGATTGGGCAGAGGTAAATAGGATTGGTATTTAAACTCTGATAAATTTGAATCAATAAATTTATGGAGACAGAGAAAGAAAGCTATATGCATATAAGGGACCTAATAATGAGACCATCACAAATAAGGAAGCAGTTAAAGACCTTGGTGTGATGATGAATAGGAACATGTTATGCAATGAAACAAATAGCAACTCTGTTGGCAAAATGTAAAGCAAAAATGGGAATGTTGTTACGGCACTTCAAAACAAGAAAAGCTGAACACATGATTATGCTTTATAAAACATATGTTCGTAGTCCACTTGAATATTGCAATATGATATGGTACCACACTATCAAAAGGATATTGCACAAATAGAGAGTGTACAAAGGTCCTTTACACAGCTAGAATAGAAGAAGTTAAGGACCTAGACTACTGGAAAGACTACAATTCTTAAAATTATATAGTCTAGAAAGGAGAAGAGAACGCTACATGATAATTCAGGCCTGGAAACAGATAGAAGGAATAGCAGAAAATATCATGGAACTAAAAATATCAGAAAGAGCAAGCAGAGGTAGATTAATAGTGCCCAAAACTATACCAGGAAAAATAAGGAAAGCACACAGGACATTAATCCACTACGCACCAGCATCGATAATGCAGCGTCTATTCAATGCGTTGCCAGCTCATCTGAGGAATATATCAGGAGTGAGCGTAGAGTGTTTAAGAATAAGCTCGACAAATATCTAAACTGCATCCCAGACCATCCAAGATTGGAAGATGCAAAATATACCGGAAGATGTACTAGCAACTCTCTGGTAGACATTAGAGGTGCCTCACACTGAGGGACCTGGGGCAACCCGAACAAGATGTAAGGTCTGTAAGGTAAGGTAAGGTCCAAGGAGACTGGACAACATTTGCACAGCAAAAAGCACTAAGAAAAGGTTCATCACTTCGATAAAAATTTCTACTATGCTATCCTGCTTTGAAATTATATCTTTAGTAATATTTTCCCATAGGCCTATAATCTTTCCTCCAGCCAGAGGCGGTTCTATGGCTTCCTTTAGGGCTAAAACCACCTTCCGTACTCCATCTTCGTTCATTTCTTCTTTTAGGCCCAAGACAAAGGTTTAAGTGGTCAATTCAGTCGACGTCTGCAGACTAATAAAAAGTTCCCAGTTTAAACCAATACATATTATATTATAACCTTAGCTAAAGCTTCCACTGAAGGCACAATAGAGCGTTACACTGCTCTTAGGAAACGACAGCGTTATACTGAAAGCCCGTTAAACAATGACCAGGATATTAACTGTTAAGCAAGCCTCCCTCCTCTCTTCCTATCTGTGTCTCATATATATATATATATATATATATATATATATATATATATATATATATATATATAGTATATAATATATATATATATATATATATATATATATATATATATATATATATATATATATATATATATATATATATATATACATCATCCTCTTTATGAAAAACAACGCAACATTGTTTAGGAGAGGAAACTAGTTGATGTTGCATAAGAACTGTCCTAATCGGAAGGAATAAAAAGTCCTTTTTTTAACAAACTGCATCTTTCATATAACAACTATCTACTGACACAGTCTTCACTATAAAAAAATAAAAAAAAATACACACGGATGATACAACTCTCCTTGAAGTGTCACTATCTAAAGTGATCTCTTCAAAAATATGGTGACAGCCAAGGTATCGGATGTTAATCAAAACCCAGTTTATTTTTCAAACTTCACTATATTGTAAATATGGTGACAGCCAAGCTTTCGAATGTAAAATAAATCCCAGTCTATTTTTCAAACTTCACTATACTGTAAATTTGGCAACAGCTAAGGTATCAGATGTAAATTTCAATCAGTTTATTTTTCAAACTTCACTATATTGTAAATCTGGTGACAGCTAAGGTATCGGATGTAAATTAAATCCAAGTCGATTTTTTAAACTTCACTATATTGTAAATCTAATTTCGCTATATTGTAAATCTGGTAACAGCCAAGCTATCGAGTGTTAATTAAAATCCAGTTTATTTTTCAAACATCACTATATTGTAAATCTGGCGACATCTATGGTATCAGATGTAAATTGCAATCCAAATTATTTTTCAAACTTCACTCTATTTTCAATTTGGTGACAGCCAATGTATTGAATGTAAACTAAAAACAAACTCATTACTCAAACGTCACTATAATATCAATGACTACACGAGAGACTATGCTAAATGTCACATAAAAACTAAATCCAACAAGTTCAGAAGCACTGAACGCAGATACAAGTTCAATTTCATAAGACTATAAGAAATACATAGTAATGACCGTTCGAGAAGAGGAAATCTGAATTTTCTATTTTTTCTTACATTATCATCATCGTCAACATCATCAGACATTATTAGTTGGTTAATTTAGTTTCATTAATGTGAATGTGCATATTACCAAAATGTGAAGGTTAATCTTAGGCATAAATTCAAATCAGGAGGTTTAATTCTAAAACTTCCTGCTCGCATTCTATACAGCGTGATCTCGTCCGCTCAGATGTTGTGAAGTATGCACAGGGCTGTGCGTGAGTAAAATTGTCAACAAAACTATGTTTAACTGTCTTCCCTTAAGCGCTGAATTTGAATAGAAAGAAAAATGGTATATTAATGCCAATAAGGTTGCGCGTGGCATAACTTTATATGTATAATTATATACATCATATATATATGTGTGTGTACATATATATATTATATATATATATATATATATATATTATATGTATATATGGTAAATATATATATATTATATAGATATATATATATATTATATATATATATATAGTATTATATGTATGATATGTATGTAATATAGAACATTATATATGTACTTATATTACGTTGTATAGATATATATATATATATATATATATATTATAATATATATATATATATACTATATATATATATATATATATATATATATATATATATATATATACTATATATATATATATATATATATAATATAGTATATATATATATATATATATATATATATAATTACAATTAAAGATCACTCCAGCCTCCATCATGGATACATACTCTCTGAGAGAGAGAGAGAGAGAGAGAGAGAGAGAGAGAGAGAGAGAGAGAGAGAGAGAGAGAGGGGAAAACCCAGTACTCGCACGACTAGCGTAAACAAGAATGGCTTACATGGCAACCCCACCCCTAGTCGCGCTGTCGACGAGTTGCCACACGCCTCATTTTCGAAACAGTTTTTTTTTTCCTCCGACGAGCGGCTTCCTTCCTGTGTTCCAACGCTTAAATGTCAATGTTATAATAATAATATAATTGGTCGCAACATCGAAGGAGCCTTGATTCTCAACGGGTGGTATGTTAAGTGGTCTCTTCGTCGAAGCAATATTAATTCGAGGAGAGAGAATGGCTTCGGGGAGACTTGATTATATTTGATTTAATACCGCGAGGAAGAAAACAAGTTGTATTTAATATCTACGTATCTAAAACTATATCTATATACGTATAGTATATATATATATATTTTATATATATATATTTATATATATATATATATATATATATATATAATATATATATATATATATATAATTTGCAGACATATATAAACCAGTACAATATTATATACATATATATATCTATATATATATATGATATGGATCTTATATATACTATATTATATATAATATATATATATATATATAATATAATATATATATATATCTATATATAGACAAAATACAAATACAATATACACACCATATTATATCTATCCAAGAGCAAGACCACGTTGCTGGCATAAGGCTAGTTTAAACAAAACAATGAGAGAGAGAGAGAGAGAGAGAGAGAGAGAGAGAGAGAGAGAGAGAGAGAGAGAGAGAAATGTACTCTCTTTAACATCATAAATTTATGGTTAACCACAATGGTCATTTTCTCAAGAATATATATTCCAACCTCATAAACATAATATGTTCTAACCTCATATAGATATGTATATTACCTGCTGTCTTCCACTTTCTCAATGGGAAAAAGGAAATATATATATATATATATTATATATATATATATATATTATATATATATATATATATATATATATAGATATATATTATATATATATATATATATATAATATATATATATATATATACTATATATATATCTATATATATCATATATACATATTTTTTTCTATATATATATATATATATATGTATATATACTATATATATAATATATATATGAATGCACATAATAATAGACGTCTCAATATCGAAGGTCCTTGACGTAGTATAGAAATTAATGAATAAAAAAAATTATACTCTATCGTATGGGTTGGTCACTACAGATAAACATTCCAATCATACATTTGACTCATATGTATAAATACACTGATTAATTCATAACATAAGTTAGAAAGTACAAAAAATGCCTAAAGGAGATTAATGTATGAAAAATAAATAATTTTATATTCAATGGTATATTACATCAACTTAGTTAATTATTACATGCATACAATCAATCCTACGAATGAATACATGAATACACAGACTAATTTGGATATTCATTGTGATACTACATCAGCTCAGTTAATTATTACATACATACATTCATAAATTCAATCATACGTATGAATACACAGACTAATTCCTAACATAAGCCAGGAAGTACGAATTGAATATTCAATGACTAAATAAATTTAGTTAATTATTACATGCATACACTCAATCATACGTATGAATACATGAATACACAGACTAATTTCTAACATAAGCCAGAAATTGATTTACGAAATACAGACTAAAAGAAAAAAATTCTTGATAATCTGTATCTGCAAATATCGCCATTATCGACAAATGATCGGCCACTGGGAGAGTTTATGAAGTAAGTGAGGAAGAGACAAAAGCAAATGGAAAGACATAAAGCAAATAGAAAAAGCAGAGAAGGGAAAAGGGAACAATAGTTTATTAAGGTAAATGAGGAAAAGACAAAAGCAAATAGAAAGACAAATAGAAAAAGCAGAGAAGAGAACAGACCGAGCTGAAATAACTGGTAATAATCTCTTATACGATCTGTTGCATTTGCCGTCTATCAATTGCCCGGATTGCACGTACAAGCTACATGAGTGCAAACTTTCACCCAGTACGAACCTTGTTTTTCCCATTTAATCAAGACATCCGTTAGTCTTGCACACGACAAACAGAGAGAGAGAGAGAGAGAGAGAGAGAGAGAGAGAGAGAGAGAGAGAGAGAGAGAGAGAAAATCTACACCATGAAATATTCGATTACAGCGTCACCTGGTAAAACCAAACCGCGCTGTAATAAACCACAAAAGAAAAAGAAAAAACTACGTTGCTTTTGAGAAATGCCCTCTGATATAAACTAAGGAAAAATTCTGCCACACTACCTTGCGAAATCTACCAAGTGCAAGAATGAAAACATGGATAAATCATTCAATTAGAGAAAGTATTTATTTTCATTTAAAATACTTTATAATCTTTAGCACACACGCAACCAAAATATCTCGCATCTTCCATATGGTAACAATGACATCTCCCATATGGCAACACTAACATCAACCATATGGCAACAATGACATCTTTCTTATGGCAACACTGACATCTTCCATATGGCACAACACTGACATCTTCCATATGGCATCACTGACATCTCACATATGGCAACACTGAGATCTCCTACATGGTAACACTAACATCTTCCTTATGGCAACACTGACATCTCCTACAAGGTAACACTAAAATCTTCCATATGGCACCACTGACATCTTCTACAGGGTAACACTAAAATCTCCCATATGGCAACACTGACATCTCCCATATGGCAACACTGGCATCTTCCATATGGCAACACCGACATCTCCCATACGGGAATGGCAACAGTGACATCTCCCATATGGCAACACCGACATCTCCCATATGGCAACACTGACATCTTCCATTTGGCAACACCGACATCTCCCATACGGGAATGGCAACACTGACATCTCCCATATGGCAACACTGAGGACAAGGCTAAGACAATAAAGACGTCTCATGAGAATTATGATTAGTTCCTTAGGGATCATCCAACACATAAGACGACTTCGTGATGGTCGGTGCTTGGTCGAAGGAGTAATAAATTAACTAAATTAGGGACTTGACGAGATAATTTGTACTTCTCGTCATATTTTTTTTTCAAATGAATATAAAAAAAAATTTGCCTTATACCAGACTACTTAAAATAAAAATCTAGTCTGTTATTATTTTGAGGAATGACTTTTTTTCAAGTATTTGTAGACCACAAAAAAGTGTCATAAAAATAATTGCTATTCCTTTTCAGAAAACTGCTGATAATTATTATTAGTACACACGCACAGAGAGAGAGAGAGAGAGAGAGAGAGAGAGAGAGAGAGAGAGAGAATATTACTCAACGTCTGCAAGTCAATACTTTAACCTTTTTAAGCAAATATAATAAATAAATAAAAAAATTCAAAAACATAATATAAAAATAAGACCCAAGGAATCATGAAGTTAACGATGCCAGCAATTCCTTTTTTTTCATCTTAGACTTTTTATTAATTATCTTAAAACCTCAATTCCCCTTCGGATAAAAAAAAGCACAATAACATTATAATATCAGATTCCCAAAGACGCGCATGAGATTCACAGAGATAAGCACAGCAAGTGAAATTCTCGCCACTCTATTTGTATGCAAAACGATCCAAGAATCAGAAAACATCAGTACTGGAATTAAAAAGGCGAAATAAAATCTACACTGGCGTCCCCCAGGGCGAGGATCCCAAGCCGTTCTCCTCGTGACCTTCTCGAGATTTCTTGACAAAAGTGAATATGCTACCTTGCGAAAGGTTGTCATTGAGAGAAAAATGGGCTATTAGCGGATAATAACATCGAACAGACAGGGGTAATAAGTTACTGACTCTCTCTCTCTCTCTCTCTCTCTCTCTCTCTCTCTCTCTCTCTCTCTCTCTCAACTTTCGCAACATGCAAACCTCTCACCACAAGCTGGGAAATGACTAAAACAGGCATCAAAGATACCGCAAAATCTAGCGACACTTGAAAAATGGCTAAGGCACGGGAAAATAAAACCTTCGAACATCATTATGTCGTGATAATAAACGTCATAAAAAATTCCCATCTACTGCTAAGAAATACCGAGCACAGAATTAACCTCCTGCGCTGACGTAGAACGAATGAACATATGGCGCGCGTCGCTTGAATATAAAATTGAATAAAAGTTTAAAAAAAAGGGGTACAGCTAAAATTAAGGATAATGAAACCTCTGAGAGAGGAGAGAAGGAAATCTCTACTCAAAGTAAGCAGAGAATCACAGAAGGCCTCGCTAATTACGTGATTATCGAGTGTATAAACAAGAGAAAAACATACAACTGGCGCCACTTAACCGACGGAAACAAAAAGAGGGAAGAAGGACTAGGAGCTGACCTCCTAATGGCACCAGCCAGCCCCCAGAGATAAGGACGTTTAACAGGTAGATACCCATAAAGAACACAGCCCTTATCGGGTCGTATCGGGTCATAAATAAACGATTTTGGCTGAGGCGCAAAACGAAAGGATGCCGCCCTTCTTGCACTGGGAGGCATATTACGACAATGGGACACGCAATTTTTTAAAAATTATTTTCTTAACGCATACAAGACTTTCCAATTTCAACCAGCATGAATTATGAAACACATTTAAGGCCTGTATACAATGAGTAACTATATGGCAATGAGTCTAAATAAGGCTTGAAAGCGAACAGATTTTTTTTTCATTATTATTTTTTTAACGTACAAAAGACTTTCCAATTTCTACCAGCATGAATAGCGTGAATTATGAAACACCCTTTAAGTCCTATATATAATGAATAATTATACAGCAATGGGTCCAAATGAGGCTTGAAAGCAAACAGATTCTAATTAGGCACATAAAGAATCTCGCCATTTTTGAATCACAAATGAACCACGTGAATATGAACCACCCTTTAATGAAATAAATATGGAATTTAGGGCCAAAGGCCAAGCACTGGGACCTATGAGGCCAGTCAGCGCTGAAATGTAAACTGACAGTAAAAGTGTTGATGGGTGTGACAGGGGGAAAACCTCAAAGCAGTTGCTAAGTAGCCAATTGGTTCCTAGCCACGTGAAAATATCTAATCCTTCTGCCCAGTCCTACGAGAGCTGTTAATCAGCTCTCGTTGATTTATTCATAAGAAAAAAGTTAAGTATACCTTAGTTTAACCAGTGGTCTGGTGAAACTAAGGTATACTTAACTTTTTTCTTATGAATAAATCAACTTATATAATAAATCCCTTGTTGTATGGATTATGTACTACATGTAATCAATTCTGTACTCAACCAAAAACTGTTGGAAACGACAGTAATGCAAATTCAGTATCATTCGCAATTAAAAACATATATAAACTGATATGCTTTCTTATTTGACCAATGATGACAGCAAGTTGTGAAACACTAGTGGGATCTGACCTTAGGTCAGTGAGGAATTTTTATTATGAATTTTCGTATGCAGGATTCATAAGTTCAGCGAATAAAAGCGAAGAAAATAGTCGTTGGTCAGATAAAAAAAAAAAAAAAAAGCAAGAAATATAATCTCCTTGAGTTTTAAAAAAATTCTCACTAAAATAGTGTTTTGTTTAAAGGAAAAAGAAATATAAAAAACAAGAAATATAATCTCCTCGAGTTTTAAAAACTCGCTAAAATGGTTTTTTTTTTACAATGCAATGAAATATAAAAAAAAACAAGAAATGTTTTTCCTGTTTTTTTTTTATATTTCACTAAAATAGTGTTTTTTTTTTACAATAAAAAGAAATATATATAAAACAGAAATATAATCCCCTTGAGTTTTAAAAACTCTCGCTAAAATAGTGTTTTTTTTTTTTACAATAAAAAGAAATATATAAAAAACAAGAAATATAATCCCCTTGAGTTTTAAAACCTCTCACCAAAATAGTGTTTTTTTACAATAAAAAGAAATATATTAAAAAACAAGAAATATAACCCCCTTAAGTTTTAAAAACTAGCTAAAATAGTGTTTTTTTTTACAATAAAAAGAAATATAAAAAAACAAGAAATATAATCCCCTTAAGTTTTAAAAACAAGCTAAAATAGTGTTTTTTTTTTTTACAATACAAAGAAATATATATAAAAAAGAAATATAATCCCCTTGAGTTTTAAAAACTCTCACTAAAATAGTGTCTTTTTACACTAAAAAGAAATATACAAAAAACAAGAAATATAATCCCCTTGAGTTTTAAAAACTCTAGCTAAAATAGTTTTTTTTTTCTTTACACTAAACTCAAGAAAAGATAGTAAATACAAAGCTCATTAATTGCCATCTGCCCACAAAAATAAATAAATAAATAAAAATAAAACCACAAAAATAAAAAAAGATGCACGAAAGGACACAAGCACTAAAATCTTGCGCAAGGTTGCCGCCCCCCCCCCCCCCCCCCCCCCCCCCCTTCCCGCCCACCTCCCCAACACACCCCCAACAACTCGAGCAAAAAAAAGAGAGAGAGAGAGAGAGAGAAAAAAAAAAGAAAGCCAAGGCTGCATGCATCCTCTGCAACCGCAACAGTGAGTCATAATAATTGACACATAATTGACACATTCCTTTAATGAATGGGTTGTCAATCTGCCTTATAGGCGGCTATTATTAGCCGGAACCTAACATCAAGACAGCCTTAAAGAATAAGAGATTTTAAAAGCGGGAGGGAGCCTGGAACTTGGAGAAGAAAACAACTTGATAAAACAATTATTTACGTCAAAACGGAGATAAAGACGAGAGAGAGAGAGAGAGAGAGAGAGAGAGAGAGAGAGAGAGAGAGAGAGAGAGAGATTGGAACTTTTGAATTACAAGAGAGCAACTTGATAAAAACAATTAATGCACAGAAAAGGACTAAAGGAGAGAGAGAGAGAGAGAGAGAATCAGCTGCCATGCGACGGCGACGGGGATAAGAATTTCCGGGCCTGATAAATTATTGCTCATCGGTAACATCGAAATTAAAGCTATTTATAAAGAAATAAAAGATGAACATTAAACTTAGATGTAATAAGGAAGTCACATACACACGAATACACACATTTAAACACACACACACACACACATATATATAGTATATGAATGAATTTATGCGTATATATTGCACATACAATACAAACACATGCAAAATCACGTGAAAAGTATTTTGCGTGTTGCTAAAAACCTCAGCTTAATAACGCAACACCATCTGTTAAAATGCCAGTCACGTCTATCAAAATTTACATCTGTTTATTAAGGACAATTGTCATTTAAAACTCTTCAAAGCAAACGTCTTTACCTGACTCCATTAGTTAACTGCGTGCTTCTTCTTGCACATTAAGGGAAAAAAAAAAAAAATCTTCCAAACGTGCGGTTATATCAATTGCAATCTCGGGTTATGGCTAGCAGGGAGCCAAAACACCTGACGAAGGATTTTTCAGTTTTCACAAACAGCCGGGAACACAGGGTGGGTAAGTGTCAACAGTCGACCGCTTCCTGCTTCGATTAGTCACTGGCAGCGAAGTCTCTGACCTACGGAAGAGCTGAATATTCAGCATTATAAGACGTCAACAAGGAAGGACTAGCAGCGTGTAATTTTTCACACAGGGTCACGAGACGATGAGGAAAATGGTTGCCTCCTACCCTTCCCCACCCCCTCAACACACACACACACACACACACACACAAATTCGAGCCTTCAGGTTGTGCTATATTTTCCTTATCCTAGAATATCGTGCAGCTCGAACCTCAAAACACTTCAAACCAAGATGCAATTGCTTTACTACTCTAAAGCAACTCGCCTTGCATTTTGTAATTGCAGTTTTATTCTGCTTATTAATTTGTTCATCTGATTTTTTCTTTTCTAATACCTGATCTCTCTTTTCTGCGTTTCCTATTACCTCCTGTTGTTACCTCTTCCAAATGAACGCCATAATATTGTTTGGAAGCTTGAATTTCAAGTCAGTGGCCCCTGTGGTGGGGTGGTTTCATATTGTTTCATATGAATAGCGGTTTATCTTTACTACTACTACTACTACTACTACTACTACTACTACTACTACTAATAATAATAATAATAATAATAATAATAATATTATTATTATTATTATTATTATTACGCTGGCCTATAAGTAACACCCAGTCGGATTGGAGGACTGTGATCAATCAAAAATAAATAAATAAATAAATAAAACTAATAATGATAATAACAGCTAGATGACTCAACCTAATCACTCTACAAACGAAAAAACAAAAATTGAAAAATGTAAGTTTAGTTCAGTCATACGACGCTACCTAATTCTCAAAATACCTCAACACTGCAAAAGGTCGTTCATTCCGGCCACCACCTGCTTAAGTGCTGTAAAAGTTCCCTATGAACGAGACGACGCCACGGAACCTACGAATCGTCCATAGCACTGATAACAATGACTTAATTATAAGGCGAAACAAAGAACTCGCATTAACAGCCGATGTTTTTCTTAGATTCACACACGTAAAACAATGGCTGCGTATACGTGCTTCTGTGAAGAAGGGTAGAGTGACCTCTTTCTCCGATCCTCCACCGCCGCTGACCTTTGATGTTGTGACGCCACTTTTAAGAATGTAAAACAGAATATGGAATATATGCCAAAGGCCAACACTGTGACCCATGAGGTCAATCAGCGTTGAAATGGAAATTGACAGTAAAAGATTTGAAAGGTGTAACAGGAGGAAAACCTCGAAGCAGTTACGCTATGAAACGATTGTTAGAGGGGGTGGAAAGTCAGATGTAAGGGAATATGAACGGATGTACAGCAAAAAGGAATGAGAGAGGCTGCAGCTAGTGGCCGAAAGGACGCTGTAAGACCCTTAATTAACGCTTACTGTGCATCACGTGTGGTGCACTGACAGCAATGACCCACAAACGTGGGTGACGTCAATTTGATATTCTTAAAGAGTTTCCATGTTAAAGATTAATAAAATGACGGAGAATCGGCGAACACTTATCAGGCAAAGATGGCCATGATAAGAGTTCCCCCCAGCCTCTCCCCAAACCCCGCCTACTGTTTTAATCACTAAATCTTTATACTTTGTAGAAGACGATTTTTTCTCTCTCTTTACTTCCCTAACATCTATTATGATTCTCTCTCTCTCTCTCTTTTCCTGTCCTTTTCCCTCTCTTTCTCCCCACTTTCTCTGTCTCCTATGGATGGACTGAAAAGTCTTTGAGACATCCTAATCCTTGTAACTCTCTCTCTCTCTCTCTCTCTCTCTCTCTCTCCTAACCTCGCATATGATTTTCTATCAATCCAACAAAAAAAAAAAAAATAAGTAAATAAAATAAAATTAAAGACGATATTAAGATAATAAAATTATTCCCATACTCATATAATTATGATATATCAACTCTTCGTTATTTCCTAAGACTGACTGTACGAGCAGGCTTCTATCAGAGCTGGTTTGAGGTCAGCTGTTTGTGACAGAAATCTAAACGCTTGTATATCCCCCAGCTGTTTGTGACAGAAATCTAAGCGCTAGTATATCCCCCAGCTGTTTGTGAAGAAACAACATATACGTCAGTATATCAAAATTCTTTGTGCTTTCTAAAGATGAGAATCATTTATTATATTTATCTATTCACGTAAATCATTACTGTTATAAGGGTCAGGTAAAGTAGAAATCGAAAAATAAATTACGGGGTTGTTATAATTATGTGCCTTCTATTTACTTATTTATTTATTCACACAAATCTTTACTGTTATACGGATCAGATAAAGTAGAGTTTGGACAAGAAATTACGTGGTAGTCATCACTTACAAAGCAAATTTCGAAAGTTTGGTAAAATGGGTAAAATGATGTATGGACAAGTAGATAGGTGAGAAATGAAATACAAATGATAAGTAAGCTTAACAGATCTCGACAGAGAATGCTGTGAAAACAGGAAATGGATGACTGAAAAAAAACGCCTATTCCCTATTTATATCTGAATGAACTAAAAAGTGATCCTTATGCTGAAAACAAAGAGTAGTCACTTTATGCCTTGAAAGTGATTCACGACGAAATTCGATGAATAAAGCAAACTCTTGGTGAGAAATTAGCAATCCTTTAGTAACTCGGAACGTCAGTAGCTATTTCAGAGGACTTGTTGAAGCGACGTAGCTATTTGAAAAGTAGTTACTGCTGGCACCCGCATCGAAGGATTTGGCATCGCGTTGCTTGAATCAGTAAAAAGAAAAAGAAGAGGAAGAAGAAGAAGAAGAAGAATAAGAAGAGGAAGAAGAAGAAAAACGACCAGTGACTAAGCCTTGTACGACGGAATCTCCTCTGATTCGACTTTTTCTGAGAAATGATAAAATTATTTTTTATGCTAGACAATTTAAAACAACAAGGGAGGTTTTAAAATACTTTTTTATTTTCAATACGATTATTTGTTTATATATAATATTATATATACATATTTACATATACATACACAATGCCTGAATAAAGGCAAAAGCGCTTGGTACCAACTTCCTGTCTGTCATTTTCCCTGTGGTATTCGCTTATGTAATGAAGTCACGTGCATCTACAGTGATTTTTTAATCATATATGCCTTTGTGTACATGAATTTTTTTTCACATCACCGTGATTCATATACATGCATTAAGCTACAAATGTCCTTTAATATCCAATTCGCTCTACCTCGGAAAGAATATACTTTCATATACGCTAACCGAAGGGGAAAATTTTTATCTGACAATAATTTCGTCCTCTAGTGGATTCGAACCACCACGCCACACTCAGAAGAAACCGGGACTTCAGTGACGTATTTACCGACTTGGCCAGCGAGGATATTTGTAACTTCATGCATATATATATGTATGTATATAAATATAAACATACATATACATAACACCTGGAATTTTTCCTCCTATTGATTAGAACCACCTGCATCCTGTGGTTGGTGCAGCAATAGGGAGGTGAATCACCATAACCCAGAAACCCAGTTAATGGTGGTGATTACCCTCAATGGTTTTCCGCGTCAATGTACTCGATCGCTCAATCAATCAAGGTGCTTTGCTAACTTCTTTTTTTCAGTTAATATGATAATGTTTTAAGTTATGTATTTCAATTACTGATATTGATCAATAATCGTCCTTCAATTGCTAATGTGTTATTTAATGATGAAAAATTAATTGCGCATTCGACCAGCATTTTTATTTCTCTCTCTCTCTCTCTGCTTCATTATAAATTCTCTCTCTCTCGCTCTCTGCCTCATTATAATTCTCTTTCACTCTCTGCGTCATTCTATATTTCTCTCTCTCTCTCTGTAAAACCTGCTCCTAGATATAAGTGAGCACACGATGTCTCCTCGGATGGACTAACAAGTATTGGAGACATCCTAATCCTTGTAGCTCTCTCTCTCTCTCTCTCTCTCTCTCTCTCTCTCTCTCTCTCATTTTACCGTCTCTCTCTTTCTCTGCATCAATACATATTTCTCTCTCTCTGCGTCATTTTATATTCTCTCTCTCTCGTCCCCACCCCACCCTATACCACCACAACCTCCCCTAGCCCACATCTTTCAAAATAGGCCTATATACTACAACTCATTTTAATCGTCAGCTATTTCTCCATCCGGATAGGTGTATAACCACTTCGACCTAGATAACTATATTATGTACAGCTTAATGGGGGCATAAATTGAGACGCCACGCAGCTATTTATTTATTAAGTTATATTTTCCCAACATCGGCACCTGACACCAATTCCCGTCCAGCTATGATCATTTGTGTGTTTTCATTTGAGCGTCGAATTAAACCACGAACGTTTTATTTTATTCATTTATTTTTGTGATTCACTGATTAGCTGTTTACTCCATATAAAAAGAAATCTACATACATACATACATACATACTATATATATATATATATATATATATATATATATATACATACACAAACACTCACACATATACATAGAAGCTCTCCGGCTAACTTGATGACTGGAATAGTATTGACACGTTTCAAATACTAACATATAAATATATAATCAACAGACAGATAAATAGATGAATAAATAAATCCATGAAGATGTTCACATGCAAAAATAAATAAGTAATAAAAAATAAGTGAACGCTGAAGTTCGCGGTTCGCTAAAATAAAAACATTTACTCACTAGGCTGAACTGCCAAGTGTTCGCAGCAGTTAGAATCAGCTGTTGAAACCGTTGAGAGAGAGAGAGAGAGAGAGAGAGAGAGAGAGAGAGAGAGAGAGAGAGAGAGAGAGAGAGAGGGCCGACTTTACAGAACTTTCTTTCATGGGTAACTAATGGGTTAGTTTCATTGATACTAGTTACACAAGGCTGGTTACACACCACCCAGCGAGTCACGTCTTACAAAGCACACAAACCGAATACAACGCGTCTTACACCGTAGGCTACACAGTCTACGTAGAATACAGAATATAGAATTTAGGCCAACGGCCAAGCGCTGGGACATACGGGGTCATTCAACGCTGAAACTAAAAACTAACAGTAAAAAAGTTTGAAAAGTGAAACAGAAGGAAAACCTCGCAGCTACACTACGAATCAATTGTTAGGAGCGGGTGGATAGGCCTACTGTCAAATACATCTCAGAATAATTTGATGAATATTCGAAAACTGAAGAAATCCACTGAATTTTATGAAAACTACAGAAACATAAGATAAAGAATATTCAAAGATAGGCCTACTGAATATCCAAAAGTCGAATAAATCATAGAATATTTTGATGAATATTCGAGAACTGAAGAAATCCACTGAATTTTAAGAAAATCACTGGACGTAAGATAACCAAATTTCAAATTTGAATTAAGATAGGCCTACTGAATATTCACAAAATTCGAATAACCCACGTCCTATTTCAATGAACACTCGAGAACTGAAGATATCCAATGATTTTTCTTTTTTTATAAAAAAGAAAATCACGGAACATAAGTTAACGAATATCCAAAGTTGAACAAAGATAGATCTATTGAATATTCATCAGTCAAATCACAGCCTGTTTCAACGAACACTCGAGGACTGGAGAAATCCAATGAATTCTAAAAGTGCATTTCTTCATTTCTCGTGTATTCATTGAAAATAGGCTGAACTTTTAAGACAAAGAAGCAAATAAGTGAATAACGAAAGCTAGCCATCAAGAATCACTCATTCGCTGAAAAAACGCAATGATTATCCTAATAATAAAAAAAGTCACTGAAAACATCATTCCCTAAAATAAAAACTAAATGAATTTGTAAATTTAACAACAAAGGAAAAATGAGACCGCACGTGACGGGGAAAGCGATAAGCGTATTACAGACTTCGTCGTGACGTCACGTTTTACGTCCTGTCCTGAGTTAAAACATAATCCTTCACCCGAATGTAACGTGAGTCAGGAAATGTTAAAGTTATCAACATACTTTAATTACCGCGTGATATCAGAATCTTGCGTTTCCTGGCGCGTAGTTTCGTGTTGTAGTTTATACGGGATGTTTCATAAAATATGATGAAAAAGAAGTAAATAAACCCATTGAAATGCCGTGTATAGCATAGGAAACAATACATACCAAAAACTCAATAGCTATATCTAGGCCTACTGGCTGCTGTTGGTAACAATGCCATAAAAAATGAAGTAAAACATATTATTCAAAATAGTTTTGACTAAGCCTATTGGCTGGTGGTGGTGATAATGCCGTAAGAAATAAGTAAAACATATTCAAAATAGTTATGTCTAGGCCTACTGGCTGCTGTTGGTAATAATGCAATAAAAAATGAAGTAATTCATATTATTCAAAACAGTTATGCCTAGGCCTACTGGCTGCTGTTGGTAATGCCATAAAAAATGAAGTAAAACATTAAAAATAGTTAGGTCTAGGCCTACTGGCTAGTGATGGTACAAATGCCATAAAAAATAAGTAAAACATTTTCAAAATAGTTATATCTAGGCCTACTAGCTGCTGTTGGTCATGGAGCAATAAAAAATGAAGTTGAACATAATATTCAAGCATAATCTGCAGACCACTTCTCATTAACATAACCTCCCCAACATGAACAGACAACCACAACCTCACACGACCGGGTAAGCCACGTTCGAATTACCAAATAAACACGAGGTGTCTGCCAGTCATGTATTCCTCTGGTAGGGAGGCGTTGGACGGGAGGGGCTTCTGTAAGGGAGGTATTGGATGGGAGGATGAGCGGGAGTGGGGAAAGGGTTTCAGTAGGGAGAGAGAGAGATATGATAGATGTTGTAGGAAAGGAAGAGGGAGGGAGATGAGAGATAATTCTGGTTAGTGTTGTCCTTTGTCTGTTCTTATGATAATCCCTAACGACCAAGAGGTTTTTTGTTTAAAAAGGGCGGCAGTTCTTCGTATCCTCTGACCGCGCATTCCCGAACCGTTTAGTCATGATGTGGACGTTCTTCAGTCTTTCATTCGGTGATATATAAAGAATATTTTCCTTGTAACATATGATGTTATATACCCCTTGTGCTCACGTATTCACACCATTATTGCGGCGGTATAAACTAAGAGCAAATCATCTAGAACAACTGCAGTAGGTCTAAGTTTTGGCGTTGCTAGTCAACTCCCCCTCATGAAAATGACCTTTAAAACTCAACACCTAGCTTATTTAACCACTTGACTAATTCGCTCGAGGGGCACATCAACACACATGACCTCCAAATGTCACGTCATGTTGATGGGGTTAATCATGAACGTCGTTAAAAATGGAGGGGGCGGGAAATTTAAAAATTTCTCACGTAGACTCGTCTTCGAACTGGCGACCAATGTCTAGAACACGAACGAGGAAAATATTGTAAATTATAAACATTTGTTTTAACACTTACAGTTTTACTTATGACCAGCAAAGATTGCTGAAATATATATAAATATCTTTTTAAAATCAAATCACATTGGGAAGTCCCCATATCACTCACCAACGGTCACAGAGAACACTGAAATCTGACTGGGGCGCGATTTGTCCCGAGAACGAGATTGGAGTATTCCTACGAACCCTCGCAACCCTTGATCGGGGGTGGGAGGGGATGTTGGAGGGGTGGGATGTTGGGGGAATGGAGGGGAAAACCCTCCCCTCTCTTTCCGATCTCTCCCTCACTCCTACTACAAGCATTCCCTCATTGCTTCTAGGAAACACTGTTGCCTTTACCATGGTTAACCAAACCAGAGTCCATCCACCGGGGAGGGAATGGAGGGTGGGGGATAGATATAGAGGGGTGGGGTATGAGGGCGTCCTTAATTTACCCAGAAACAATGAGTTAACACTTCGACTTGGCACCGCTAAAAACGGTTCTCAAATCGAACGCACCCGTCCGAAATAAACACAACCGCTGTTGTTTTCGTTCGCCAAGATGAGAGCGGTTGTGTTCGTTCGCCAAGATGAGAGAGAGAAAGCGCACGAAAACAAGGGATATTTCTGTTTACGTGTTAGTTCGCCAGAATCTGTTTAAAGGATTCATACCACAAACCCACCCCCTCCTTTAACCCTCCCAAAACAACAGAGTACACGCCTCCCCCTCCCCAAACAAAACCCCCACCCCCATCGGCTCCCCCTTCCCCCAACTCCCAGCAGCTGAACTGACTCCTGAGTCGGCTTCAGACGCTAGCCAGTCGCCAATGATCTCATTTGAGTCCATGTTTTCATTTACTTAATGCCACAGGCCTTCTTCTCCTTTGCTCCCCAAAGGCACTTAAGATACCATCAACTATCTTGACGTTACTTGATCTACGTTCGTATCTTTCCCATGGTCTCTCAGGCTCTTAGTCACTTGCTCTAAATACCCTTTCAAAAGTGGCTCTTTCAAAGACTGTGTTCGGTCGACGGCTGGGAGATTTCTTGGCTTTTTTCAAACCACTTCCTTTTTCCTTGGCAATTTGGAATTATCTCATAATGGATTAATGACTAAAACATGAGCCACATTTCTTATTCTTTTTAGTTTGATTGTTCCCTTTTGGGAATTTATTTCTCAAAGCCAATGATAATTTTAATACTGAAAGTGATCGTCGTCATTAGCCTATCAGCCTCTGTAAAGTGGGGGGGGGGGGGGGGGGGGGGGTTAGCGCCATCAGTGCACCTCACGCGGTGCAATGTAGGCATTACTTAAGGTTCTTTGCAGCGTCCCTTCGCCCCCAGCTGCAACCTATTTCATTCTTTTTACTGTATGTCCGTTCGTATTATCTTTCATCCATCTTACTTTCCATCCTCTCCTAACAATTGCTTCATAGCGCAACTGCTTCAAGGTTTTCCTCCTTCCTGGTACATCTTTGAAACTTTTTATCTCAGTTAGCGCTTCAGCGCTGAATGACCTCATAGGTCCCAGCGCTTGACCTAGGTTTTATGCTCCAATTCCGATCATCATTAATATTATCAGCTGCTCAGACTAACCACAGGACTGATAAGATTAAACAAAATTTACTGTATCAAACGGCCGTTGTTCCCAGCTCACCCAATTAACACCATAACAAAAGGACCCATTTGTTTTAACCATGAATAATTTAAGAGTGCTAAGTAATCTGTATCACATGATAAAAAAAAATAAGAATTGAATTTCCAAAAAGAAGATATAATTCTTTATCTATACGAAGTTAAATAGTCAATCATTTCCGATGTAAATCTTCAAAATCAACCAATATACAGAACTCTCTCTCTCTCTCTCTCTCGTTTAGTGAAAAACAAGATATAATTCTCTATTTATACAGAGCCGTCGATTATTTCATATCATAGCCAAATACAAAATATAAATCTCTATTTATACAAAATAGTCAATTATTTCAGACGTAAATCCTCTAAATTAACCAAAACACACATCTCTCTCTCTCTCTCTCTCTCTCCTCTCTCTCTGTGAATGATAAATGTCCTCGCAATGTACACCCTAAAAAAAATAAGTGGCCTCACTTTCAACGAAGTCAAATGGACCTGAAACTCACATTAAGTGGTTTGACAAACTGGCAACCGCTTCACATAGCTACCCGAAATGGATGAGAATAGTTACTTCCTCTACTATAGTTGATTCACATCAACCATGCACACCTGATGTCTAGGCCAGTCCCTTACGACGCTCCTGATTGGCTGTTGATAAGCCAATGACAGGGCTGGAAACTCTCAGCCTCTCTCGAGAGTTCACATAGGCAGAATGTATGTTCCACCTCTCCTGAAAGACGTATACCTCAGAAGAGCTGGAACATACATCCTACCTATGTGAATTCTCGAGAGAGACTGAGAGTTTCCAGCACTGTGATTGGCTTATCAACAGCCAATCAGGAGCGTTGTAAGGGACTGGCCTAGACATCAAATGCACGGTTGATGTGAATCTGCTATAGTATGAATTATAGACAAATGAGGATATCAAAGATTCGCCACATTTAATAAATATTAAATGATCCCATATGCGTTGTAGTTAATTTGTCAATATACGCAGTAGCTCAACATTCGCCACGGATATTCCTTCTAAAATAAAGGCGGAGAGAGAGAGAGAGAGAGAGAGAGAGGACAGAAGGAATGAGAAGAGAGAGAGAGAGAGAGAGAGAGGGGTGGGGGAGTTGGAGAATATGCAAGTAATATGAATGAAAAGAAGAAAATAATGCAAGCAATATAAATGAGAGAGAGGAGAGGAGAGAGAGAGAGAGAGAGAGGAGAGAGAGAGAGAGACGAAGAGGGTGGGGGCAGGAGGCAAGCTGAACCTTCTTAAGTATTATGAATAAAAAAGAAAAAAATAATGCGAGAGAGAGAGAGAGAGAGAGAGGAGAGGGTGACAAGCTGAACTTTCGGAAGTAATAAAAATGGACAAAAAGAAGAAAATCATGCAAGCTGAACCTTCGGAAGTAATACGAAAGAAAAAAGAAGAAACTAATGTCCATTACGAAAGTTGGTATTTTTAGAATTACGAAAAAAAAAAGTTAACTACAGACTTGGTTTGGAATGGTGCACTGAATCAAGGTCCGATTCTCCGTAAGAATAAGAAGAGGAAGAAGAAGAAGAAGAAGACGAAGAAGAAATAAGACTAAAATAGGAAAAAGCAGAAAGAGAGAGTTTGCCAAGAACGATCCTAAAACACACACACACACACACACACAAAAGCCAAGCTTGGCTGAACGAGTTAATCAACGTGAATTACTTTTCCAACTTGACATCCCGACAAGGCTAACAGAATCATAATCAGTAATGGATGAAATAACCCGGAAGGGACATAAAAAAAAACAGATCATTTTCTGAAGAGATAGATGACTACTGTATAATGAATTTAAAAGTCTTTTAACAAAGAATGATGACTTCTATAAGATGAATTTATAATTCTTTTAAAGAGTAGCATAAACATTCGTGACGATTATCGACCTGGAAAATGGCAGGTAATACTGTTGTGAGGCATCAGGAATGGTCTGGCACGCCTACTTAAAAAAACATTCCACACTATCATACTGCTTACTCTAATATTTAATAAAGTAGAAGTATTTCCTCACTTCGATAATCTCATGAGATACACACACATGTAGATATATATATATATATATATATATATATATATATATATATATATATATAGATAGATAGATATATAGATATATATACATGTATATATATATATCTATCTAGCTATCTATATATATATATATATATATATATATATATATATATATATATATATATATATATATATATACTTTATATTTTTTTTTACTTCCTTTGCAAAAAAAACCCTTTGGTGGGCTTGTTCCATACTAATAGGATTCATCTTTTTAAAATAATAATAATAAAAATAATAATAATAATAATAATAATAAAATAATAATAATAATAATAATAAGACTAGAAGAGGTTAATATCAAGAGAGGATCTTCCAGGGCGACTCACTGTCCCCACTACTCTTCGTAGTAGCCATGATTCCCATGACAAAAGTCCACCGGCAGAAGATGGATGCTGGGTACCAACTGAAGAAAAGAGGCAACAGAATTAACCATCTGATGTTCATGGACGACATCAAGCTGTATGGTAAGAGCATCAAGGAAATAGATACTGCTATCCAGACTGTTAAGGATTGTATCTAGGGACATCAGGATGGAGTTTGGAATAGAAAAATGTGCCTTAGTCAACATACAAAAGGGCAAAGTAACAAGGACTGAAGGGATAAAGCTACAGATGGGGAGCAACATCAAACACATAGATGAGACAGGATACAAATACCTGGGAATAATGGAAGGAGGGGATATAAAACACCGAGAGATGAAGGACACGATCAGGAAAAAGAATATATGCAGAGACTCAAGGCGATACTCAAGTCAAAACTCAACGCCGGAAAATATGATGAAAGCATAAACACATGGCAGTGCCAGTAATCAGATACAGCGCAGGAATAGTGGAATGGACGAAGGCAGAACTTGGCAGCATAGACCAGAAAACGAGGAAACATATGACAATACACAAAGCACTACACCCAAGAGCTAATACGAACAGACTATACATAACACGAAAGGAAGGAGGGAGGGGCCTACTAAGCATAGAGGACTGCGTCAACATCGAGAACAGAGTACTGGGGCAATATCTGAAAACCAGTGAAGACGATTGGCTCAAGAGTGCATGGGAAGGACTGATAAAAGTAGACGAAGACCCTCAAACATATAGACAGGAGAAAGACAAACAGAACAGGGGAATGGCACAACAAACCAATGCACAGACAATACATGAGACAGACTAAAGAACTAGCCAGCGATGACACTGAGGGGAGAGCTCAAGAAGGAAACTGAAGGAATGATAACAGCGGCACAAGATCAGGCCCTAAGAACAAGATATGTCCAAAGAACGATAGATGGAAATAACATCTCTCCCATATGTAGGAAGTGCAATACGAAAAATGAAACCATAAACACCATAGCAAGCGAATGTCCGCCACTTGCACAGAACCAGTACAAAAAGAGGCATGATTCAGTAGCAAAAGCCCTCCACGAGCACCAACCTGAAGGCGTGATAGAAAACGATCAGGCAAAGATCCTCTGGGACTATGGTATCAGAACAGATAGGGTGATAAGTGCAAATAGACCAGACGTGACGTTGATTGACAAAATCAAGAAGAAAGTATCACTCATTGATGTCGCAATACCATGGGACACCAGAGTTGAAGAGAAAGAAAGGGAAAAAATGGATAAGTATCAAGATCTGAAAATAGAAATAAGAAGGATATGGGATATGCCAGTGGAAATTGTACCCATAATCATAGGAACACTAGGCACAATCCCAAGATCCCTGAAAAGGAATCTGGAAAAACTAGAGGCTGAAGTAGCTCCAGGACTCATGCAGAAGAGTGTGATCCTAGAAACGGCGCATAGTAAGAAAAATGATGGACTCCTAAGGAGGCAGGATGCAACCCGGAACCCCACATTATAAATACCACCCAGTCGAATTGCAGGACTGTGATAGACAAAAACAACAACAACAACAACAAAATAATAATAATAATAATAATAATAATAATAATAATAATAATAATAATAATAATGAACCAAACAAAAACTTCTTTCAGTTTTCTTCTCAAGCTTGAAAAAGAAACCAACAAAATCACTGTGGAACGTGTTTACTTCTACGTATTTACATTTAATTTTACTCCACACTCGAGTACTTTCAGGGCTTATATCTGTGGCCCTTTTTCAAGAGATGTGTAGGTTGACAGCCTGGGCCAAGGCTGACAACCTACAATAATAACAATAATATACTCCTATATAAGAAAGCAGAATCAATGAATACACCCCACAAATAAAAGTCCTAGGCAATTGTCAAATGAATAAATATGATTCACTTGTTCCATAGGCATAGGATTCATCTTCTGAAACATAATAATAATAAATAATAATAATAATAATAATAATAATAATAATAATAATAATAATAATAATATCTATAATAATAATAATATACTCCTATATAAGAATGCAGACCCAATAAATACACCCGGAAAAGGAAAGTCCTAGGCAAGTGCCAAATGAATCAATATCACAACCAAAAGTAAAACATAACCTTAAAATATATACACTCGACAAATTAAAAGCACCAGATAAGTGTCAAAAGAATAAAACGTAAATCACAACCCCAAGTTCAAACTCGACCTTGAAAACCTATATTAAGAACCAATGGATTTAATATCTGTAACTTCCTCAAATAGTGCTATCTCTCCATGGCGAGATAATCAACTTCACACTTCGCTAAGTGACCTCATCTCGAGTCACACACACACACACACACACACACACAGATGATGATCTCTGGAGTAGTCCGAGTTATTACAGCTTATTTGAGCACCTGATGTAGGAAATATATATATATATATATATATATATATATATATATATTATATATATATATATTGTAGTAATATATATATATTATTTAATAATTATATATATAATTATATATTCATGTATATTATATTTATATATATATATTATCATATATGACTGTAAAAATGTTCTGTTACAACAGAATTCCATCTAATAAAAGGAGCCCATAAAAACGCCAAAATATAGAAACTAAGTAGTAAATTTCAAGAGACTGCTGTCTCTCTCTTCATTACCTACCTGAAAAGGGAGAGACAGCAGTCTCTGAAATACAGTACTACTTACTTTTTATATTTTGGAGTTTTTACATGTAGCCTATATATACACTCGTATATATACACATACACACATCCATACATATCAATTATTAATTAAACCAAGTCAGTTATATACGACAGAGTTCTTTAATTAAACCACGTCATGTATATACGACAGTTATCTTTGATTAAACCACGTCAGGTAATACCCGACAGGTATCTTTAATCAAAACCCGTCATGTAGTACACGACAGTTACCTTTAATTAAACCACGGTAGATACAGACGACCGGTATCTTTAAACCACGGCCGGTCTATACGACAGGTAGTACAAACCACGTCAGGGACATACGTCAGGGATGTGCGAAAATTAAACCACGTCAGGTATGTACGAAGAGACAAACCAATGCATGGCAAACCTAACCAGTAAATAGTTAAACAACGTCAGGTAGCCTAAATACGACAGGCATCTTAAATCAAACCACGTCAGGTATACGACGAGGCATAAAAACGTATGGGGAACCTCACCTGTCCAATAAACCACTCCAGTATATACGACAGGCATCTTTAAATTAAACCACGTCAGCTACGACTAGGCATAACAACGTATGGCAAACCTTACCTGCCTAATGAACCACTCAGGTATATAATTAAACCACCTCAGGTATAAGACGAGACCAAACAACGTACGGCGAACCTTACCTGTCTAATAACCGGAAAACGTCAGGTGTCCACAAGGAGAGAGAAATTGATCTATATATGGCAAGGAAAACCTGCTTCTGCTGCTATATCCAGTCGTTCGTGATCTGCCGATCAACCAGTGAGCACAATAGCCTTTTATGAGGACGGCAATCTGCTGATAACGATAGAATGGCCATCATGGCGCCCCCCCCCCCCCCACCCGGGGGCCCTCCCCCCTCCACACCCCTTCATCATCATACGAAAAGAATCCCCGTTCTGCGATAAGTGGACTTCGAAACGGGAGGGAGGGGAAAAAAAATCAACAAGAGGGGCACATATACGGGGTGGGAAGGCTATCAATCAATCAATCAATCAAAACACGTCATCTTAGAATGCGGTATACCTTGTCAGATAAAAGACCAACGTAGGGATAAACAAATGTAAAATATAAAGATATAGATGAGTAAATAAAAAATATAAAGAATGACTTGATGAATAAACGTAAAATATAAAGAATTATTAGATGATTACATATAAAACAATTACTAAATGAGTAATGATAAAATATAAAGAATTACTTGATGAATAAATGTAAAATATAAAGAATTACTAGATGATACATATAAAATATAATTACTAAATGAGTAAATGTAAACTATAAAGAATTACTTGATGAATAAATGTAAAATATAAAGAATTATTAGATGATTACATATAAAATATAATTACTAAATAAGTAAATGTAAAATATAAAGAGTTACTAGATGATTACGTATAAAATATAATTACTAAATGAGTAAATGTAAAATATAAAAAATTAGTAGATGAATACATATAAAATACAAAGACTTACTAGATGCATAATTGTAAAATATAAAGAATTACTGACGAATATATGTAAAATATAAAGAATTACTAGATGAATAAACGTAAAATATAAAAAATTACTAGATGAATAAATGTAAAATATAAAGAATTACAAGAAGAATAAATATCAAAATAAAAAGAATTACTACTTATGACAACTAGACTTGATCCGCATATCACAAAGTACGAGCAAAATTCCCATTAACAAATTAACTATGAAAAAAAAATACCTTGAGTGATAACACTTATTACAAAAGGTGTTTATAACTTCTCATTACGAAGAGCAGGGATGAATAATAATAAAATATATAATTCATTACTCATTTTCATAACTGGACTAGATTCGCCGAAGAGAATATCGGTAAATAACAGGAAAATACTCCCCAAACAAAAAACACTATCATAAATAGCATAAACTTGGACTTTGCTGGCTTATTGTAAGCGTTTCCAGGTTAGCTATTTACATTAAGAAGTTATCAATCATTGAGGATAAACAAGGAAAAATTGAATAAGTTAATGCTTTTCTGATAACTAAAATGTCTTAAAACATGACGGGGGTAGAACTCAAGAAGTGTTGAGAGCCTAGTATATTAATGTTCATAAGTACTGTTTCTTTTTATATATATATATATATATATATCTATTATATATATACATATATATATATATATATATATCATATATATATATATATATATATATATAATATATATATATATATATATATATATATATATATATATATATATATATATATATATCTATATATAAAAACCAATATACATAATTTATATATTATATATATATATATATATATATACCTATATTATATATATAATAATATTTAATTATTATATTATTATTACCATATATACATTTTATATACATTTTATATATATAAATATATAATAAATATATGTATATATATATATATATATATATATATATATATATATATATATATATATATATTATTAGATATCATTTATAGTTGTATGTATATAGGTATATAAACTTATCTGCTTACTGAATGACCATTTATTTTCACCTGACATTTTTTTTTAAATTCAGAAGTCAACATCGAGAGTGCAATGGTTAAATAATTAATTAACAAAATAATCATTGTCATTATGATCACTGTTAATATCACAGCTAACAATGTTTCTTATGCACCCACATTTCTTCCTTTACTACTAAGCACTAAATAGATTCAATATGAAGAATTATCCATAGGCATCGTACTATCATACCTGCGATGATTACCTACGAAACTGTATTATTATTATTATTTTATTTTTTATTTTGTAATATTCGCCCACATTCTTTAATAACCATCTATGAATCAACAGCCTCGGCACCTATCTCAAACTTGTCAAATTATTTGGCATTTCCTTAGCAAGCTTCTTCTTATCAGAGAGAGAGAGAGAGAGAGAGAGAGAGAGAGAGAGAGAGAGAGAGAGAGAGAGAGAGAGAGAGAGAGTCCTTGGTTCCTCCATTCAGATGAGGTATAGAAATCACTTTTGGAACTTTCTGATACGGCCAGGTAGAAAGGTTCCAAAATACATTTTACCTTTTACGGTTATCAGGGACCATAATATCCAACATCCAGGAGAAACTTCACTCTGCAATCCGACGTAATGACTGACATCATTGCGTATCCGAAGCCTAAAACCTCCACTTTTTCCTCACTCCACAAGAGCTGGGTGGCCGAAACTACAAGAGCCTGGCCCTACCTTTGAGGCGAAAAGTACCACCTCAGATCTATCAGTCCAAAAGTCAAAAGGCATTAGGCAATAAGACAAAAAGGTGAGGTTGAGCATATCCAACCTCTCTCTCTCTCTCTCTTCAAGAACACTAGCTCAACCTTCGTTTCACTGACTCTATCTATCCAGTCTAAACTTCATTTCACAACTGCTACTATACCCAAAAGACGGCGCCCGAATTCTTAAAAAAAAAATAATAATAAATAAAAAAAAACCTGGGATGTAACGTAAAATTCAGGCCTAGTGCCAGCCGGT
>NC_087210.1:81248274-81315774 GCF_015104395.2 Macrobrachium nipponense | reverse complement strand
CATTATATAACTTCAAGAAGCTTTATTCCAAGAAAAAATGTACAAGCTGACCCAAACACACACTATGTATATATTTAATATATATAATATGATATATATATATATATATATATATATATATATATATATAAATATATTATCTATATATGTATATACATATCTATATATATATATATATATATATATATATATATATATATATATATATATATAGATATATATATTATATATATAGATATATATATATATATATATATATATAAATATATATATACTATATAATATATATTATATTACCCAAACCACACACACTATATATAATATTATATAATATAAATTATATATATATATATATATATATTCTATATATTATATATGGTAATATTTATTTCAGGAATCTAAAAAACCTTAAGCCATCTTTCCCTTTTCATGACAGGAAAATGCATTGTCTCACCAGGGACTACTGAAAGCAGGCACAAAATGCTGGATTACAAAAGAAACCTCAATAGCTGCATCCTGGGGCTCTCTACATTTTATAGGGCCAATGCTCTGTCAATTCACAATGCTGTAAGCTATAATTATTCAACCTATATTAAAACCAAGGCTCACCAAGGCACAATACTAGTTCCCCATCCTATCGATTGATTGGAGATGCCTCAACTTCATAAGTCTCCATTCCAACCTGTTTCATGACCAATATATTTATTTAGTATAATTAGTTGATTATAAATGTTATTAACAAAAATATTAATGTCACCCCAGCAGTGTTCAAAATGACCTAAGAACTGTTCATGACATGTTCTCACGTGTCAAGTATTGGCTATGCCTCTGGAATCCACGTCTTTCAGCATTAGCCCTATTGTGTTTTTAGTAAAGTCTGGAGGCTAATGTTGAGTCTACTTAGTGGTTAATCTTCCTTCCGTCCTAACAGTCGTCCTGGTCGTCCAAGTCTCTTTAAAGGCAGCACCCTAAGTTAGGTTAAGTTCACTGGTCGGCTCTAGCAAATGGTGCTCCCTAGCTAAATAATGGCAGATTCTGTGAGACCTGCCAGCTCCTCATATTCTCTATGAATATAGCTAGTCTTCCTGGAATATATCCACCTGAGAGGGGTCCAGTTTCAAAAAAATTAATAAGAAACAATAACCTTCAATAATCTGAAACACATCACCTACCTGGCACGGAGGCTAGATTTCCATAGTCTTGGCCTTCGATAACCTAGGTAATTCTTGCCAATCCGTTTGTATAGCCTATGCCCAAAGGCTCTTCACGTAGTAAACTGACTTATAACTTAATTATAAATAACAGTAAAATAAATAGTCAGCCTCATACCTAACGCAAAATGGATTAACATTTAAAAACCTACCTTAAGAGTCCCAGCAGAATTTCCACCATCAATGCCCCGGCCTACCTTGCTAGGTATGTCCTTTAAAGCCTGTCTTGGAATGGTAAAATTAGAAGGCAACACGGCAAAATCTCTCTAACAAGTGCGATGTCGCTGCTAGATGGAGAGTTCAATCGCCATTTATTTGAACCTAACATCTAACACCATACCAGGGACACTAATTGTTAAACCATTAACCTTTCATCAGGATTAAGAACAACAACAGGAACTTGCTTTGTTTACGTCTGACAATGTCTTGCAACACTATATTGAGAAGGACCTTTAAAAGTAATGTAAGGAATAAAGAAATACTAAAACCTAGTATATTGAATAAAAATACTATTAATTTAATGAAATTGACTGAAAAATTATTTATAATTTAGCTTTTACATTTATTTTTAACGACTTCAGACACTCATTTGACAACATATACCTTCAACATTTGTTTTCGAGTTTCGGTATACGTAAGTGTTTATATGCTCTAGTGTTCAGTGTTGCGTTTCTTTCAATTTTGGTAATTTTTATCCTCCACATTCAGATGGCTGCAGTTACGTACTTCCAGAAAGGTTTGTAAGTTACATTTTTTTTGTATTATTCCTCTCGAGCTGTGGATTATAATCGTATTTGTTGCTGTCTTGTTTGTTTTGGTCTGCTGCAACAGCATCACATGTAGACCTATACTCTGTTTTTTTCCATCTGTCCATCCGCCTGTGGTGTTTGCGCATGGTAACACTGCGTCCAGGGCTTTAAATATCCTATTTTGAATATTAACGGTGTAATTCGCATACAGTAAATTATTAAAACACTTTTCAGTTGCAAATGCACACCCAGATATCCTTTTATTTACCTAAAACTTACACATAGCGTAACTATTTAAGGCCCGGGACGCAGTGTTAAACCCATGCGAAAGGATGGACAGATGGAAAAAACAGAATATAGGTAGTAATCGAACTTCCGAGTGCTTCACTTTACAAAATTTGTTGCCACCTTACGAAATATTTATATTCTGATGACATTCTTAAAATGAAATCAACGTGATTACAAGACTCAGCCATTAGGAACAGAAAATGTGGCTTGGGTTATCTTTCGTAGCCACGAAATTGAGTTAGGTTACATCTTTGGTATTTAGTCACACATCTACAACTGGGTCAGGCACCTTAACGTGTGTCCCAAAATTCGTCCCAAAATTCGAGTAGTATGTTGTAAGTGAGTATTTGCTTCTTCTGGAGTAGATCTGTGTGCACTCCATTTCGAAACTAGGTATACTCATAGTTAAAAAGTTGAGCTGATTTTGCGTATAAGCATTCATATAATGAGACGCGTCATAGGCTACTTTCCACTTGTCGTTTAAAGTTAAGGTAATTTTGCGTATGCATTCATGTAATGAGACGCAGCATGCTCTCCACTTCCTTGTCGTTTTTTCCTAAATGGTTTAAGATTGTATTTTTCTCTTGAATTTCCGAGAAAAAAATACAAAGATCCTATCTGTGCTTCGTAACCAGACAGTTTTATTCATCGTATTGTACGCAGGACCCACGATGGCACGTCTCATAAAGATGAATGGTAGCCGACGGCTTATGCTGTCATGTTTTATTTTAGTGGACGTTGCAGAATATGCAATTCAAAATTAAATTGTCTAGAACGCACATTTGGACGACTGATATAGACTGACCACATTATCCTGTCCTCAGCCACAACGCCAGTGTGGCGCCCATGTTACTTTCTGTAGGTTAGTAACAGTTTAAGTAAAAAAAAAAAAAAAAAAAAAAAAAAAGAGAAAAAAAAAAACTACGAACTGGGCCATACACTTTAGCCTACTGATCCCGTGATTAACACTGATTATCCAGTAGCAAATCCCAAGGGGATATATTCTCTTACCGTATCCGAGACGGGAAAATTTTACGCTCTCATTATGTATAATTTGGCTCAGTGAAAATAAATACTTGTAATCAAGTTAATGTTCGATGCCCAGAATAAGAATGAAGCTTTGGCCATTTTAAAAACTCAGGAAGAAGTTATTCGTTTACCCTGTTGATGTACTACATATCTGACAATGCCCTTGACAAAACTTGACTGATTTTTCACTTAATGATAAACAACCTTCATGCTCCACGGACAACTATCTTGAAGAGAGGGAGCACTGACCTTTGAAACCTAAATGCATAGTTCTAAAGTTGTGTCAAAATGTCACGCTGTCACCAAAGGAAAACTTCAAATGAAGTATAAATCACCGTCTTTGCGTTCCATACTCGAAAAATACCCGCATAGAAACATGGAAGTTAAACTGAACCTTGAATGTGCAGTAGCCCACAAATGATCTACTGTGCAGAAGCAAAAACAGTTCTCTTAAATAGAATATGCGTTCTTGGTAACCTAGCTATGCATTTGAATAGATTTACTATTCGTAATCACACCTGCTTAGACAGTATAAACAACTTATACAGAGGCGAACTGCAATCCATATTACAGCACCCGTATATGGACAAAATTGTCTGTCACTTTAAAGGAAATAGAGACCAGATCAGGATGTTTTGCCTCTTATGGACAGAGAGAGAAAAAAGTATTAAGTAGTGAGAGCTAGGTTTGTCTTTCAACGAGGAAGCATTTGTTCTTCTAAACACTTACTGAGCAAGAGCATTAGCATAAAAGAAAGAGAGGCGGTATAAAAAAAAAAAAAAAAAAAAAAAAGTTTTGCTTTTCACGAGTGGTCAGGGTAATATAGACAACATATTCATGTGAATTAATATATATATATATATATATATATATATATAAATATATATATATATATATATATACCATATATATTAAATATAATTTGTACAGACTTTCGCCCAAACAAAATTAATTCTGAGCGATTTCTGTAAATGCAAGTGCTCAGTGAATGTAGATATACGTTAGATAAAGAAAGAACGACTGAAATAAAGAGGAATGACAAAACGGAGAGAGAGAGAGAGAGAGAGGAGAGAGAGAGAGAGAGAGAGAGAGAGACTCGTCAGAGGGGTCTCGAACGAGTTTTGCTCGGAGTGGTTATGACAATGATATGCAATTACCTCCGTGGAGGAGATCCCGGCCGGGGCATAAAAGGAGTTTGCCTTTTAAGGAGAAGCCGCGATCAAGAAAAAGGAAGTTTGATTTTTTTTCTCCCTCTCTCACTCTCTCTCTCTCTCTCTCTCTCTCTCTCTCTCTCTCTCTCTTGGGTGAAACTTAACGACCCGGTGATATATGATGAAAGGACGGGTATGTTCAATGTCACAAGAGCTATAAGAGTGATTGCGATCTCAAGTTGATCTTTCTCGGAGGACGTAGTAACTTTAATAATGTATGTGGAAGTATATATGTGTATATCTTTACGTATCATACATGGTCGTGGAAGGCAAGGAGGTCATTTAATGCCAGTCTTGAATAGTATTATTATTATTTGTTTTTCTTTTTTGTAGAAAACCCTCTTTTAGGCAAATGCTGTTAAAGAGAATGGCAGAATTAAGCGAGTTGATTTTATATATTGTTTTTTCTATTTTCCTTACAATTCGCCTCTCAGGCTCAGTGATGTTTCTGAGTAACTGGCCAATATTCCCATTATGAATATTGACCAGTTACTCAGAAACATCGCTGAGCCTGAGAAGCGAATTGTAAGGAAAATAGAAAAAAACAATATATAAAATCAACTCGCTTAATTCTGCCATTCTTTTTAACAGTATTATTATTATTATTATTATTATTATTATTAGGAAGGAGGCCTTCTCTGAGGGCAGTAGCATTGAATATTATATAGCTGTTTCAACGGCATTTAATTTATATAGAACCTTCTCAATTCTTCGCAGTCTTTTTCTCATCAGCACGTAGCGGGTATATTAGGTTTCCTAAGGATATATAAAGATTTCAGTTGTCTTAGGTTTATTTCCTCTGAAATATTTATATATCCTTAGGAAACCTAATATACCATCTACACGATGATGAGAAAAAACAATAAGAAAAATTGAAACAGCTATATTATTATTATTATTATTATTATTATTATTATTATTATTATTATTATTATTATTATTATTATTATTATTACTACTACTACTATATTTGCAAACATTCTTCAGGAACAAGCTACAAGACCATTCACATTTATCAAAGAAGGATAGTAAAGCAGTATATAGCGCTGAATAATCCCTTGCATTCCAGTGCTTGGCTTCAAGCCTAAATCTCTTATTCCATTCCATTCCATGAGAGAGTATAAACGGGGAAATGCATTACAAACCAAAAGGGTCTCGATGAATATGACAAAGAAACAAACAGACAAAACTGAATATTTATTGAGAGACAGAAGGTATTCCAGCAGATGGCCCACTACACGAAGTATTTTGTCAATGGAAGAGGATCAATGTCACTAAAAAATGCTCTTTTAAAATATGCAGATGATTCAATGACATCTTTGTGAGAGTAAGGGATGCTAATGATTTTCAGGACCTAATACGGAATCCACTGAAGATTACCTTATTTCCTAAATACCATTGCAAATGCATGCAACAAGAGATACAAGACACTTGTCATTATGGAAACCTCTCCCAAGAGAGCTGAAGTTTTAAAGCAGGAAAGTATATAAATGTTCTAATACCTTTACGCAGCGCCTCAGTGGCGTGTTCGGTATGGTGTTGGCGTGTCACTTCGTTGACCGCGAGTCCGATTCCCAGGCATTCCATTGAGGTGTGAGAGATGTATATTTCTGGTGATAGAAGTTCACTCTCGACGTGGTTCGGAAGTCACGTAAAGCCGTTGGTCCCGTTGCTGAATAACCACTGGTTCCATGCAACGTAAAAACGCCATACAAACAAACAAATACCTTTGCGCTGGAGGTAAACTCATTTCGAGAAAGCGACTCACCAATGTCCTTATCAACAACGATTATTGCAGTAGTGAAATAAGACTTCTGATTGGTCGATAGTCCAACTTTCTCTGTCAAAATCCTATCATACACCCTCCCTGTTAAAGGTAATTTTATGCCCCCATAATACTTACCTCTGCACCCTTACTTAGGATGCATAATCCTCCCTCCCATTCATTTGGAATATTTCCCCCATCCAGACCTACCTTACACACCCTGGTCAGGTATTTTATCTCTCATCCGCCAATGTTCCACACCATCTAATTTGTTATCTCTCCAGCTCCTGGCTTCTTTTCCTTCTTTCATCTCTTGAGTGCCTTCTTCGCGTCTTTAGAATATGCTTCAACAATCAGTCTCGTATTGACATTAATTCAAATTTCTATCCTTTTCCACAGTCAGAATCTTCAGGATCCTCCTTTGGTGCAGGATTGCATTCTCCTGAGGCTGCATCTCTCCCTCTCTGCATCTAGGACCCATTTAATCGCAACTCGTTTTTACCTATGTACGCTTTCTTAAGAAAGCCCTCTAAAATATTTGCTTAAATTCATCCCAAAATTATTTTAACACATCCCATCTTTTTTTTTTCATTCGCTTTGTCCGTGACCGTGTAATTCACTCTCTTGGTATATACAAGATCCCCTTTGTTTATTTATTTATTATTTTTATTTTTATTTAATTTTTTTTTTTTGCTCTGTTGTTTATCTCCAACAACAGAGCAAAAAAAAATTAAATAAAAATAAAAATAATAAATAAATAAACAAAGGGGATCTTGTATATACCAAGAGAGTGAATTACACGGTCACGGACATAGCGAATGAAAAAAAAAGATGGGATATGTTAAAATAATTTTGGGATGAATTTAAGCAAATATTTTAGAGGGCTTTCTTAAGAAAGCGTACGTAGGTAAAACGAGTTGCGATTAAATGGGTCCTAGATGCAGAGAGGGAGAGATGCAGCCTCAGGAGAATGTTTCTTCTTCATTATTCCACCTATTTCTGATTTTTTGTCTTTCGTCCTACCCTTCTTTTGCCATACTTGACTCAGTGACTCAGCTATCAAAATATGCATACTACTCATTCACTCATTCCACATCGGTATCCTTTAAAGAAAAAGTCTATTTTTCTTACATCTCAGTAAATACCTCCTCGTCTCAAACTTTTCAAGTACTATCATTTTAACACCATGTAGGGCGATAGTTCCATCGGTGCACCTCATGCTGTGCACTGTAGGCATTACTGGAGGTTCTATGCAGCGTCTCACCGCTCCCCAGCTGCAACCCCTTTCATTCCTTTTACTGTCCCTCCATTCGTAGTCTTTCTTCCCTCTGACTTTCCACCCTCTCTAACAATTGATTCAAAGCGCAACGTTACGAAGTCTTCCTCCTGTTGACACCTTTCAAATCTTTTTTACTGTCAATTTCTGTTTCGTCTCTGACTGAACTCATAGGTCCCAAAGCTTGGCCTTCGGCCTAAACTCTTATATTCTACAAACGACGATTGATTCGTGATGTACTATACTTTTATGCAGTTACGTCAGATTAACAAACAAGTGAAACTGTACACGAAATTATGTAAAGAGCGAGTTAGATATTTGATAAAGCTATCAGTGTATTAGTCACTCAACTGCTTAATTATATTTGTGTTCTCGAATGTAACACAACAGGGTAGTCATGTCGCAACGATAGACGAAGTGCAATTCCCATAGAGTTTAATCAAGGCTTCTCTCACATTAACAGTAATCTTAGCTATGTACAGTAAGTGCAAAGTGAAAACATATGCTTGGATATATTATATACAGAATAGACATACACACTTGTTCTTATATGATGAGTGTATGATTGTGTATAAACTCACGTCGTGTTAAATTCATACTTATAATAAGGAAATAGTAAATTCTTGCACAAGAGTTTCAAGAAAACATTTATGCATTGTTGAATACTCTCTCTCTCTCTCTCTCTCTCTCTCCTCTCTCTCTCTCTCTCTCTCTCTCTCTCTCTCTCTAATATATATATATATATATATATATATATATATATATATATATACATTATACATATCTATATTACATACAGTATATAAATACATGAACATACTGCTGTATTTATGTATACTGAACAAGAGAGAGAGAGAGAAAAAAGAAAGAATCCTTGAACTTTCAGACAACCACTTTTGTGGATCATCAATTTTCCCGGCCATGCCAGTCCCATGATAAAGTGCAGAAGGCAAATAGCGAGGTATGCAATTACCACAAAACTTCAGCTACTCTGGTCCATGTAAGATAAAAAAAAATTTTTTTTCATCCCACAATTGAAAACCGTGAGAATAAACAGTCTTGTATCTTGTAAGATAATTCCTTTATCGTCCTCTGTAATCTTGCTTTTAACTCTGATAAATTTCTTTTTGTAAATGTAACTGTAATGTAGATCTTGATGCTTTAAGAATAGCTTTTCAGTCTAAATAAATCAAACTGGTCCCGTAGGGATGTGAGGTATTGCCGCCAGCATACCTCATGCGGTGCACTGTAGGCATTACTTAAGGTTCTTTGCGGCGTGCCTTCGGCCCTTAGCTGCAGTCCCTTTCATTCCTTTTACTGTACCTCCTTTCATATTCTCTTTCTTCCATCTTACTTTCCAACCTCTCCCCCTTACGGTGTTAGTGCCGTCAGTGGACCTCATGCGGAGCACTGTATGCATTACTTAAAGGTTCTTTGCAGCGTGCCTTCGACCTCTAGCTGCAACCACTTTCGTTCCTTTTACTGTACCTCCTTTCATATTTTCTTTCTTCATCTTACTTTCCTCAACCTTCTCCTAACACTTGATTCATAGTGCAACTGCTTTGAGGTTTTCCTCCTGTTACACCTTTCAAACCTATTGCTGTCAATTTCCATTTCAGCGCTGAATGACCTCATAGGTCTCAGTGCTTGGCCTTTGGCCTAAATTCTATATTCATCTCAACTTTCCACCCTCTCAGTCGTCTCGCCGTTATTTTCATCGCTGAATGATGACCTCGTAGGTCTCATCGCTTGGCCTCCGGCCTAAATTTTATGTGTATTTCTGGTGATAGAAGTTCACTCTCGGCGTGGTTCGGAAGTCATGTAAAGCCGTTGGTCCCGTTGCTGAATAACCACTGGTTCCATGCAACGTAAAAAAAAACACCATACAAACAAATAAATTTTATATATTCCAGTTCCAATTCCCACCAACCTGGAATTACTTCAGTATGGAGTGCATTTTTACGAGCATATGACGAAATTCAGCCAATCAAGGTATCATTCTCTATTACAGGAAACGCGGGATCATATGTCAGATCAGGTCTCGCTTCTAGAGTTACAAGTTGACAGAGTTCACCAGACAAAGATAGCAGCGATAAGGAACGTTCAACCCAAGATAAAAACGAGAACTAATCGCCCAGGTATAAGGGCAAGTATTTAACAAGATAAGGAATGTAGGGTTGAAGATGTAGAGATGTGTAGGTTTAGATCAGCAAGGTATAAGGGCAAGTATGTAACAAGATAAGGAATGTATGGTTGAAGATGCACAGGTGTGTAGTTTTAGATCATCAGGGAGGAAAAGTAATGTAGAGTTCTAAAAAAAGAAAAGTATATCTTATTTTAACCAGACCACGGAGCTGATTAACAGATCCTAGGGTTGTAGCCCGAAGGATTAGATATCTTTACTTGGCTAGGAACCAATTGGTTACCTAGCAACGGGACCTACAGCTTATATTGTGGGATCCGAACCACATTATATCGAGAAATTAGTTTCTGATCACTAGAAATATACATTCCTCTGCTTCTACGTTGGCAGAGTGGAGAATCGAACTCGCGACTATCGAATTGATAGGCGAGTACGAAACCCACTTGTCCAACGATGGACTAATTTAGAGTTCTGTCTTGTAGGCATTACCTTCTGATAGTTTACGTGATTTCACAATCTGCTTCCATTGAAATGTAGTGTACCTTTGAGGAAAACCAATTAGCATCATAGCTTCAGTTTCTCGCGTATCTTAGAGATAGACGCTTGTGCAGACAGATTCTCCTTCCCATGAGAAATCTCGACTTAGAACCGTTTCTAGTTTTCATGAGAGTCTGAGCATGTTCCAGCTAATTAACTTTATAACAGATTTGTATGCGATGCTGTTGAAATGTTCTACGAATTAGAGAGAGTCGGGAAAAGTAATTGTCTTCACAACGTCATTGTTACGTGTTCAGAGTACAGGATTCTCAAGATTTTGTATGAATTTTAATCGAAAAAGTATTTTTCCGTGTTCATTGTGTATGATTCTTAAGATATTTGTATAATATTTAATCGAAAAATGTTTTTACGTGTTTATAGTATAGGATTCTTAAGATATTTGTACGACTTTTAATTGAAAATGCCCTAATATTATTACGTGTTCATAGTATAAGAATCATAAGATTTTGTATAATTTTAATCGAAAAATATTTTCACGTGTTTATAGTATAAGATTCTTAAGATTTTGTACCATTTTTATTCGAAAATGCCTCATCATTATTACGTGTTCTTGGTATAAGACTTAAGAATTTGTTAATTTTTTAATCGAAAATGCCTGATCACGTATTCAAATATAAGCATTTCGAGATTTTGTATATTTTCAAGCGAAAATAACAAAAGTAAAAAACATAGCCCAGAGAGCACGATATAAACGAAATATGAAATCCTCATAAACTTACTTATAAAGAAGAGTTTCTGGCAAAACAGGACACGTCAACAGGTGGCGCTGTGGCGATTGCCAGAAATTCACATCACGTGGCAGAGGACTTTGGTCTCCGGGTTTTGTGATAAGTGACACGTTTTCATCCCTCACACACTGGCATCTGATTATGAATCTTTGTCCCCCTTTACTGGCCATCTCTCTCTTTTCATTCAAGATAAGTTTTAATAAAATCACACACACAATATATACGTATATATATATATATATATATTATATATTATATATATATATATATAAATATATAATATAAATATATTATATATATATATATATATATATATATATATATATATATATCTTAAATCCAGTGTGAGCTTGAAAATGTAGAATATATACTACGAATAGTACTTGTTCGAAGTCCCTGTTTCAGTTTCCTTTCTACCGCAACGTGGATTTATTAAGGATATTCTCAAGCACGTGTTCCTACGTGCTTCATTGGAGATATATATTATATATATATTATATATATATATGTATATATATATATATATATAAAACTGGTAAAAATTTTCTGTTACAACAGAATTCCATCTAATAAAAGGAGCCCATAAAAACACCAAAATATAGAGCGAAAAATACTATATTTCAGAGACTGCTGTCTCCCTCTTCAGGTAGATGAATGAAAAGAGTTTACAGAAAAGGTGGTATTTATACCAAGAGGTCCATCCACAGGCAAGCCAATTTAGGTCACCCCCGCTGATAATCTTCCTTTAAACTTTAATCTTCTTAAGCGTTGGTTGAATGAAAATCTTGTCGATCGTATCTGAAATCCATGCTCCTTTTGAGATGTTCATTACCTGCCTCTCTTTTATTAAGGCCGATTCCATCATTTGACTCTTGTAATTTATAGCAGCAACTGCCGATACAAGAGTCAAATGATGGAAGAGCAAATAAGTACGTTTTATAAAAATGTACTTATTTGCTCTTGCAGAGCAACGCCAGAAAACCAATTTGACAAGTTCGCAACAAAGGGCTCCGACTCTGCATACAAAACAGCTCGTGAAAGATACCGCGGTTGCACGTGACATAATTAGTGTACTGAAGCACTCAACCATTTACGATTTCAAATCGCTAGGTAGAAAGAAGTGTGTGTGTGTGTAGATTAACGTGTGTGTATCTTACATACGTGTATGTTTTTTTTCTGAAGTCTTCAACGAGACCTTAACACAATTACGTGAAAATGCCAGGTAGAAAGAAGTGTGTGTGGATGTACGTGTGTGTATCTGTACATGTGTTTTTTTTTTCAAGTCTTACACGAGGCCTTAACACAAATACGTGATAACGCCAGGTAGAAGTGTGTTTGCATGTGTGTGTGAATATGTGTGTGTAGCACTGGTAATCTTCTTAGGGAAGATACGTTAATTCATTTCCTTAATAAACGCTCCAAGAAGATTGGAGGACGAAACATTTTCTAAGAAAAACTTTTTTCATTTTCCTATGTGGAATACAATTGAAATATGTGCGTAGTATGTGTGCGTATTTGTGTGTGAGTGTGTGAATGTATGTGTGTGTACAGTATTTTCTGATGCCCAACACCAGACCTTAACACAAATACAACAATTAGTTTGAGAATGAAATCTCTCTCTCTCTCTCTCTCTCTCTCTCTCTCTCTCTCTCTCTCTCTCTCTCTCTCTCTCTCCATTATTTCTAATATAATACCTCTTCCTCGTACAGTATGAGTTACAGTGATAATGACTCTCTCTCTCTCTCTCTCTCTCTCTCTCTCTCTCTCTCTCTCTCTCTCTCCATTATTTTTTTATAATACTTCTTCCTTATATAGTATGAGTTGTAGTAATAATGACTCTCTCTCTCTCTCTCTCTCTCTCTCTCTCTCTCTCTCTCTCTCCCATTATTTTTTATAATACCTTCTTCTTATATAGTATGAGTTGTAGTAATGACTCTCTCTCTCTCTCTCTCTCTCTCTCTCTCTCTCTCTCTCTCTCTCTCTCTCTCTCGGAGATGGAAGCAACTGCAATAAAACGCAATATCACAAATGACCAAGAATGACGCAACCAGCGTCAAGGTAAGCTGCCTCGTTAGCATCCAGTAAACAAGACAATAACAGTGGGAAAACATCTCTGTGAAATTCACAAACCAACTGTATTTGAAAGGTCTTCAGTGCCAAAAGTTATAAGATTCTTAGGAATCTGTTAATAGAGGGGCAAATAGATTAAGTTTCATGAAAAGAACTTTCTTTTAGGGATCCCGTAGGGGTCCCGTAGGGGTCCCGTAAGGGGATAGAGCTGTCAGTGTGCCTCATGCGATGCACTGTATATAGGCATTAACTTGAGGGTCTTAGCGGCGTCCCCTAGGCCCCTAGCTGCCACCCCATCCATTCATATTTACTGTACCCCCATTCATATTCCTTTTTTTACCCATCTTAATTTTCTTCACCATCTCCTAACAATTGCTTTGAGGCTTTTCATCCTGTTTAGCCTCTCAGACCTCTTTACTTTCTATTTCCGTTTCAGCGCTGAGTGATCTCGTATAGGTCCTAGTGCTTGACCTTTGGCCTAAGTTTTATATCCCATTCCATTTCATTGAAAGAACTTAAAAAGAGGAAATCAGGTGAATATCTTTTTCTGTAAACGGAGGCTGAGTTGGGTCTAAAATTGGTCAAATATCTTCATATTATTATTATTATTATTATTATTATTATTATTATTGTTGTTGTGTTGTTGTTGTTGTTGTTGTTCAGTAGATGAAACCTATTCCTATGGAACAAGGTAACTGGAACCATTGACTTGAAATTCAAGTTTCCTAAGAATATTAAGGTGTTCATTAGCAAGAAGTAAGAGGAAGTAAAGGGAAATACAGAAAGGAGAGATCTCAGTTATCCATTACCCGTGCTGATTCTCCAGGTAATTAGCTTGATTCAGGCACCTGGTCCCTGAAGGAGTTTCACTGTGGTGGAAAAAATAAAATAAAAAATAATATAATTGAGAAATTATAGCGGTGTCTATAGACTGTACTTATTAGCTGTGGCTAAAAAGAACGAAAGAAAGTCGGTTGACTCTCGAATTGCTGATGTCCACACGATATTATACTACGGTTATGTGTCGGTAAGATCACTCGAATACGTTCATTATCATTTATCGCTTCGCTTCGTTATGATAACCTGCATACACACACACACACACACACACACACACACATATATATATATATATATATATATATATATATATATATATATATCCTATATATATATATATATGTATATATATAGTATGAGTTACAGTAATAATGACTCTCTCTCTCTCATCCATTATTTTTTATATAATACTTTTTCCTCGTACACTAAGAGTTACAGTAATAATGACTCTATCTCTCTCTCTCTCTCTCTCTCTCTCTCTCTCTCTCTCTCTCCATGCTTTTAATATAATACTTCCTCCTCGTACAGTATTCAGTTACAGTAATAATGACTCTCTCTCTCTCTTTCTCTCTCTCTCTCTCTCTCTCTCTCTCTCTCTCTCTCTCCATTATTTTTTTATATAATACTTCTTCCTCATACATTATGAGTTACAGTAATAATGACTCTCTCTCTCTCTCTCTCTCTCTCTCTCTCTCTCTCTCTCTCTCTGCAATTCCTTTTGAAAAGAGGGAATTGCAGATATGGAGAAAAATGTTACTACAAACATCCTAAGGTATGTCACAACTATGAAATATATGGTAAATGTGCATACTTAGATGGATATGAGGATGATTGCAGAGATCTACATCCAAAAAATATGCAAAAACCTAAAAGAAGGAAAAGGATGTAAGTCGACAAAAAATTGTAAATATATGCACCCTGTAGCCATGAAAAAAATAATCAAATAAATAACCAATCAAGCAATAAAATCCAAAATAAGAAAGAAACAAATAAAGAGAGGAATGAAGAATATCAGGTAAAAGAAAAAAGCAAGCCATCAACGAGATATGCAGAGGTGCCAGCAAAAAATTTCAATGCATCAGCTCCAAGATTCTACTCAAGAGATAATAACTGTTTTTATTATGCAAGGGGATATGCAGATATGGAGAAAATGCAGATTCAGACACAAAATGAATAATTATGATGAAGGAAGCACAAATATTATGGAAAAGTTGGATTTTTTAATGTCAGAATTTCTGGAAATGAAAAAAAGAACAACACATACCAGAACAGGAAAGAGACATGGGAAAATCCTTATTATTACCCAATATTAAATGAAGGAGAAAACACGCAAACCATCATAGTGATGAATGCGCAGGGTTTAGTTACGAGTAACTCAAAAAGAAAAAATAGAGTACTTAGAAGAACTAACCCAATTGAAAAGAAAATAGATATAATGAATATAAGAAACCTGGTATTCCCAAGAGACTGGGAATGATGATCAAATAAAAGGGTTTCAAACTTATAGATCAGATAGAAAAAATAGGAATCAAGGGGAACCGCAATATATGGGAAAGACAAAAAACAAGGAAAAATATATGAGAAATATAGTAACTCAGAATGTGAACTAATAGCGGTAGAATTTGAATCTGAAAAATTAATGAACATAGTAATATATAGACCTCCTAATACTAAAGAGTTTGACTTAATATAGAAAAAAATTGGATGATATATGTAGAAATCACAAGGACTGGACTATTCTCCTATCTGGAGACTTCAACTTTCCTTTCGTAGATTGGAAAGAACGAATAGGAGATTGTGGATGTACTTATACATATAAAAAAGAGAGTAATAGTAGTGCAGAAGATAAGAGGCAATTCGAAAAGCTATTAGATATGCTACTAGAATACAACATTCAACAAATAAATCACCTGCCAACAAGAAAGGAAAATACTTTAGACCTAGTATTTGTGAACGAGATGAATTATGTTAAAGAAATAATAGTTTATAATGCGAGTATTTCAGACCATAATGTCATAGAATTAACAGTCCATTCCAAAGCAAGTGAAAAACAGAGATAAGCAAGAAATGAAAAAGTGGAAGGATATGGAAAATACTTCTATACAGTAAAAATATAAAATAATGGTCAGAAATAAATGAAGAATTAAACAAAGATTGGGATAATATTTTATTTTCGTAAGTGATGACATAAAGGTAAATACGGAGATATTATATAAAAATATTAGAGAAAATAGTGGATAAATATATACCGAAGAAGAAAAGTATACATCAGTCATGCATACCAAGAGACAGAAGGATCTTGTTCCAGAAAATCAGAAAGTGGAAAAAAAAGGTCTAGCAAAAAAAAAAAATGCATGGAAAGTTATAGAACTAAAAAGTAAGATAGAAAATGCAGAACAAAGATTATACAATCAAAAGAAAATGAAAAACGGGACTTGGAAGAAAAAAACCTATTAAATATCAAGCAAAATCCCAAACTATTATATCATATGCGAAGAAGATGAATAAAAGAAGAATAGAAATAGGCCCTCTAAGAATTGAAGGGAGATTAACGAATGAAAAAAAAGGAATTTGCAACATACTGGCAGAACGATATAAGAGAGAATTCACCCCTAGAATAGATAATGAAGATAATGATATAGAAGTAAGGGATGAAAATAGTGAATAATTAGCTGACATAGATAATAATGAAGCTGATATTGTGCAGGCTATTAATGAAATTAAAAATGGAGCTGCTGCAGGGCCTGATGGAATTCCTGCTATTTTGTTAAAGAAAGTAGTTCATTCTTATCGCAAAGCCACTTGCAATATTATTAAGACAAAGTGTAGATACAGGCAAGATTTATGATGAGCACAAATTAGCATATATTACCCCTACTTTCAAAAGTGGATCAAGACTAGAGGCAAGTAATTATAGGCCTGTGAGTCTAACATCACATATTATGAAAGTGTATGAAAGGGTAATGAAGAAAAATATTATGAAAACATTTAATAAAAAATAATTTGTTTAATTAAAGGACAACATGGTTTCGTACCCGGAAAAAGTACACAAACCCAACTGTTAGTCCACCGTGAGAACATATTCAAAAATATGAAAAAGCGGAAATGAAAACAGATGTGGTTTATTTAGACTTTGCAAAAGCTTTTGATAATAGACCATAATATTAGCGAAGAAAATTAGAAAACACAATATCGTGGATAAAGTAGGAAAGATGGTTAAAAGAATTTTACACAACAGAAAACAGATAGTTATTGCAAACGACGAGAAATCGGATGAAGCCAAGGTAATATCTGGTGTGCCGCAAGGTACGGTGTTAGCTGCAATACTGTTTGTTATTATGATTGAAGACATAGACAATAATGTTAAGGATTCGGTAGTGAGTAGTTTCGCAGATGACACAAGAATAAGTAGAGAAATTACTTGTGATGAAGATAGGAACGCTCTACAAAGAGACCTTAACAAAGTATATGATTGGGCAGAGGTAAATAGGATGGTCTTTAACTCTGATAAATTTGAATCAATAAATTATGGAGACAGAGAAAGAAAGCTATATGCATATAAGGGACCTAATAATGAGACAATCACAAATAAGGAAGCAGTTAAAGACCTTGGTGTGATGATGAATAGGAACATGTTATGCAATGATCAAATAGCAACTCTGTTGGCAAAATGTAAAGCAAAAATGGGAATGTTGTTACGGCACTTCAAAAACAAGAAAAGCTGAACACATGATTATGCTTTATAAAACATATGTTCGTAGTCCACTTGAATATTGCAATATGATATGGTACCCACACTATCAAAAGGATATTGCACAAATAGAGAGTGTACAAAGGTCCTTTACAGCTAGAATAGAAGAAGTTAAAGACCTTGACTACTGGGAAAGACTACAATTCTTAAAATTATATAGTCTAGAAAGGAGAAGAGAACGCTACATGATAATTCAGGCATGGAAACAGATAGAAGGAATAGCAGAAAATATCATGGAACTAAAAATATCAGAAAGAGCAAGCAGAGGTAGATTAATAGTGCCCAAAAACATACCAGGAAAATAAGGAAAGAACCACAGGACATTAATCCACTACGCACCAGCATCGATAATGCAGCGGTCTATTCAATGCGTTGCCAGCTCATCTGAGGAATATCTCAGGAGTGAGCGTAGATGTGTTTAAGAATAAGCTCGACAAATATCTAAACTGCATCCCAGACCATCCAAGATGGAAGATGCAAAATATACCGGAAGATGACTAGCAACTCTCTGGTAGACATTAGAGGTGCCTCACACTGAGGGACCTGGGGCGGCAACCGAACAAGATGTAAGGTCTTGTAAGGTCGTGAAGGTCTCATCATTGCTTTTAATATAATACTTCATCCTCGTACAGTATTCAGTTACAGTAATAATGACTCTCTCTCTCTCTCTCTCTCTCTCGGAAGATGTACTAGCAACTCTCTGGTAGACATTAGAGGTGGCCTCACACTGAGGGTGACCATGGGGCAACCCGAACGAAGCTGTAAGGTCTGTAAGGTAAGGTCTCTCTCTCTCTCCATTATTCATTGTGATTCTGTTGCGTTAAGCGGACTACCATCAAAAGGTCACGGACTTCCTTTGTAAGACCGCTTGCAGGCGCTGTTTTGCTTTGAATACAAAGCACTATTGCGCGCGGAGGACACTTCAAGAGTGATTTATGAGATGAGTTGCTTAAGGCTCGAGATTTCCTTTGGGGGGAGGGGGGGCCGTGTATTGTTCCGTTTAATGTATAAAGTGTATAGTCCGGATGCCGGATCATGTCAGTAGTCGTCATTATCGAATTGTAAATGTTTCTGTAAAATATATTACCCCTCTCTCTCTCTCTCTCTCTCCTCTCTCTCTCTCTCTCTGTGTGTGTGTGTACTGAGAGAATGTAGCTAAAGCTTAGTTAGATCTCTCTCTCTCTCTCTCTCTTTAATTTATGGATCACCAGGTAGCAACTTGAAAGCTGACTCCTCATGCGGTGCACTGTAGGCATGACTCGAGGTTCTTTCCGGCGTTCCTTAGGCCCGTAGCTGCAACCTGCAACCCTTTTCGTTCATTTTACTGTACCTCCTTTCATATGCTCTCTCTTCATCTTATTTTCCACCCTCTCCTAACAGTTGTTTCACAGTGCAACTGCTTTGAGGTTTTCCTCCTGTTACGCCTTCCAAACCTTTTACTGTCAATTTCCATTTAAGCGATGAATGATCTCATAGGGCCCAGTGCTAGGCCTTTGACCTAAATTCTATATCCAACTCAACTCTTTTAAAGTCAAACCGACTGCATTAGCACAGTTACGAACAACACGTATTCCACGACAGGATTTAACAATAGACAGGCGTGATTATCGTACACTTCCGGTTCACTATCTGTATTTTTATTTATTTATCTTTTTTTTTAATATATGGCGTCTTCCCCTGTTGTGGCAGATCAGACGAAAAACAAAATACATATGCAAGACGCCATCGAGGAGGAGGGGCAAACAGAATTTGTCGTTCGTAGAATTGTTTTGAATTCGTACACGTCTGTGGAGACACGAGTAAAATCACACACACACAAACAGACACACACACACACACACACACACACACACACACACACACACACACACACATATATATATATATATATATATATATATATACATATATAATATATATATATATATATATATATACTCACACCTATATATTCAGAAACTACTGGACTAGTCACTATACTAGGTACGTGTGTAATTTTAATAACCACAGTGCCCCCCCCCCGCCCCTTATCTCTCTCTCTCTCTCTCCCTCTCTCTCTCTCTCTCTGTCTCTCTCTCTCTCTCTCACAGATATATATATATCATATATATATTATATATATATATATATATATATATATATATAATAGAGTAATATATATATATATATATATCTATATATATATATATATATATATATATATATATCTATTATATATATATATATATATTATATATATATACACATATATAGATATTATACACAAACGTACAAGAAGCAGAGAGAGTGAAGCAAGTAGCATTGCTTAATTAAGAAAAGAATTCACTCAAAAACTTTGACAAACTTTCCGTAAACTAGGAAAACGCATCAGCACGACACCATTAAAACACTTTTCTTTTGTTTTTGTTTCAATCAAGCCTTGGAATTTACCACGGGTATCCGGCCTCGTTCAACTTGACCCACACTTGTTTGCTACACGCGGGCGGAAATCCGCCTCGAGACGTGACCTGCGAAGCAAAGCGACGTATAGATCGTATCGCCTGTCTTTTGATGTGATGCCGAGATGCATTATTCGTTGTCGAAGTCTTTTATCGAAGTCGGCGTAGCGCCTTCATTCGTGATGTGTCATTGCTGCCTGTTCGTTGTGAAGTGAATTGTTTATTTATTTATTTATTTATAAACGAAACTGGAGGTTAGTTGATGTTTTTTCATGAGTTATAAATTGGAAAATTAGATGCTGTGACAGTTTTCCTTCTTTTACGAAAAGGAAATTGTTTTAGTACGTTTGTTGATCTGTATATCGCCTGAACACCGTCGAAATATGAAGACCGTCTTCATTTGGATGAATATTACTTATGGACAATGGGCAGTCATGCACCGGACACGAGAGAGAGAGAGAGAGAGAGAGAGAGAGAGAGAGAGAGAGAGAGAGAGAGAATGTTATTTACTAAAAGAATGCATTAACCATTGGCTAGTAACTCTGATGACCTTGTACGGAAAATATTGGAAGAAAATAAAAGCAAAAATAACCGGTTTATTTTTATTCTTATCCTACGAAAGTAGACCTTTTCTTTCGTTTTTCTGTTGGACGGTAAATACCTCGTAAAGAAATATTAGTAAAATAAGGGGTAATTATTCATACCAATAATGAGATCCTGTCTTCTTGTTATTTCCCCAGAGTCCTTTCCATCACCCTGACCGTACGCTTAACTTCTTTAAAAAAAAAAAAAAAAAAAACGCTTGTGATGGCAATCTGGACTTTAAGAAGATTAGGGTAATGTAGCCAGTATAGTGATTACTCTCTTTCCTCTTCTACTTCTTCATCTTAGTAAGTGCTAAAGTTCACCACATGACCCCCGAAAAAAAAAAAAAAAAGTGAACCTGTCCATCCCTTTTACAGGTGAGCGTTGGTTGTGGGGGGGGGATGGCAGGTAAGCCAGTATATCCACAATCACCTGCCTACGCACAGATAAGATATCAAGGTGACATCCCCCGCCATAGTCCCGTGGCCTCTGTGCGATATTTCATTTTTTTTAGAATGTTTGTTTATTTATTTACTTCTTTTATTTACTGATTTACTTATTGCTCTAAAAAGAGGCGCGTGTCAGCTCTTTTACTGGTCTATGAATGCTGTTTATATTTCGGTTAAAATATATATATATATATATATATATATATATATATATATATATATATATATATAGTATATATATATATATATATATATATATATATATATATATATAGTGTTTTCTCTGGAGGTATTGAGGTATTGAATGGGTAATGAAAGCGGATGGAATACTTTTTTTTCTTTCGATTTTACTACTACTACTACTACATACTACTACTACTACTACTACTACTACTACTACTACTACTACTAATAATAATAATAATAATAATAATAATACCACCACACTACTACTATTTTTACTTTGCCTTCTTAACTTTTACACCACCATTTATTTATAATTGCTGTTTTATATGACATTCGTGAATTAAACATAACAACACACGTGACCTTTGTGAAATATTGAGATATAAATAAGTAGACTACACACAGACACTTCATAAAGTGTATTTACACAATGGCTAACTTGAGCGAAAGAAAAAGATGAATAAAGTCCTGCATGATTATAGATAATAAACAAACTTTCCGTTTCTTCTTATGAGATCTTACCAAAGAAGGAGATAAAAAGATTAGACTTCATTGGGGAAGGGGGTCTAATGCCGTCAGTACACCTCACGTGGTGCACTGAAGGCATTACTTAAGGGTCTTTGCAGTGTCCCTTCCTCGTGTGGGGACGATTTTCTCTTTCAGCAATGGATGACCTCATAGGTTCCAGCGCTTGGTCATTGGCCTTAATTCTATATTCTATTCTATTCGGTAGAAACATTAGAATGTTGGAAACAAGTATAACGGAAAGGGAAGGGGTTTTGTGGGTGGGGGGGGTGTTGCAATGGAGGGATGGGGGGAGGTATGGGAAAACGCAGAAGGAGGGAAGGTTGTGTGGGAAACCGGGATGGTTGGGTGGCTTTGGGAAATGGGCGTGCGTGGGTGTTTGAGACATTTTGGGGGAGGTGTGCAGGGGTGGGAAAACTCTTGGATGTTCAAACGAAAAACGGTCAGGTGTCACAAGTGTCAACTGAGCATTTTGTGCCAAAAAGTTGTGCCGTATGAGGCGATGGTACTAGGTGTAGTACTAGGGTGCCAGGTGACAAATTAGTAGCACTTAGAATGTTGCGTTGAATTTAATCAAAACTGAAATGTTTGTTGGATTGCTCGAGACCAGATCATCGTATATATATATATATAAATAAATAATCGTAGACCGGTTACTGAGACTAGTTGCTCAGTATCCACTAAGATGGTAACATGAGTGTCCTTCAAAATTTTTTTTGCATCATTATTGATCGAGAAGCCTTCAGTATGCGCTATAGATGATATATCGTATATATATATTATATATATATATACTATATATATATATATATATATATATATATATATATAGAATTGCGCAAAATTTTTATCGTCTAGGACCCCATAATACTTGTAGTACTTCGAGGATACGACTTTGCAACGGCTCCATTGGCCTAAAGTTTCTGAGAGATCCTAAAATCAACGGAAGAAGAAAAAAGCTACGGTGAAAATGAGGCCATAGTTTGAAACTGTTGCCAATGTACAGGAAACTGTCATTTTTCCTTTGTCAAGCGATGTGTCATTTGAGCAACCTTGCCCGTCTTGGTTGCTCTTACAACTCGTGTTGCATTTTGCACCAAATTGGCCTCGAAGTGAATCACTTTGCTGCAGCTACATAAAGACATCCGCACAGTCAGGCAACAAGAGAAGAATATACCCAAGCTTAAAGACAGATAGCAAAGATCGCATATTACAATATAAATCTATTAAATTTGGCCCTGCATATATGATTGTTTATGGCATCTATCCAGTACTTCTGAAAATGCGAGATGCAAGCTGGATTCTGCTTTAGATGTACCAGGAAGTTTACGTCTAGAGCCTGTAATCCCCTTGCCTTAGATAAACCAAAAATGTATATATCGAGGCCTGTAATTCCTTGCCTTACCAGAAATGTATATATACCTCTAGAATCTGTAATCGCTTGCTTAGATAAACCAGAAATGTATATATCTCTAGAGCCTGTAATTCCTAGCCTTAGATAAACCAGAAATGTATATATCTCTAAAGTCTGTAATCCCTTGCCTTAGATAAACCAGAAATGTATATATCTCTAAAGCCTGTAATTTCTTGCCTTAGAAATGAAATCTCTAGAGCCTGTAATCCCTTGCCTTAGGTAAACCAGAAATGTATATATCTCTCGAGCCTGTAATTCCGTGCCTTAGATAAACCAGAAATGTATTTTCTCTAGTGCCTGTAAGTCTTTGCCGTAGATAAACCAGAAGTGTATATATCTCTCGAGCCTGTAATTCTTTGCCTTAGATAAACCAGAAATGTATATATCTCTAGAGCCTGTAATCCCCTTGCCTTAGATAACCAGAAATGTATATATATCTCTAGAGCCTGTAATCCCTTGCCTTAGGTAAACCAGAAATGTATATATCTCTAGAGCCTCTAATTCCTTGCCTTAGATAATCCAGAAATGTATATATATCTCTAGAGCCTGTAATCCCTTGCCTCAGGTAAACCAGAAATGTATATATCTCTAGAGCCTGTAATCCCTTGCCTTTGATAAACCAGAAATGTATATATCTCTAGAGCCTGTAATCCCTTGCCTTAGGTAAACCAGAAATGTATATATCTCTCTAGTGTGTAATCCCTTGCCTTTGATAAACCAGAAATGTATATATCTCTAGAGCCTGCAATCCCTTGCCTTAGAGAAACCAGAAATGTATATCTCTAGAATCTAATCCCTTGCCTTAGATAAACCAGAAATGTATATATCTCTAGAGTTTGTAATTCCTTGCCTTTGAATATGAACCATAAATGTATATATCTCTAGTCTGTAATCCCTTGCCTTCGATAAACCAGAAAGTTTATCTGTAGTGCCTGTAGGTACTCCCTTCACATCACATTTTCGTTCTTCAGCAACCTGTAAGATAATATTGGCCACCACAAGCTCATCAGTATGAGAGCAAGGCAGCAAGCACACACACGCATACACACACAAGCACCTTATGCAACCATGTTCTTCCTCGGGGGCTGAGGTGAGAGAACTATGAAGTATGAAGCCTTGCAGTCTCCACGGAGCAAGTTCGTACTACGCGACCCCAAGTTTCATATGTTTATATATTTATTTATTTGTTTTACGGATTTACACGGAGGACTGCGTCTAAAAGCAGGTTGTTATACTGCTTACCTGTCGCAAATCAGGCTCAGATTCGTAATGTTAATTTAACGAGAGGCGAAAACAAAACGAACAACAAATGAAATACAAAAATAAGTCTACTTAGACTCAGGCGCTAGATGTACTAGTTTACCATGGAATGGTTCTCGCCAGAGAGGAACTTGTGTACTAAATGCACTGTGTTATATATAGAATTGGTTACCTTTGGTATTTGAAGTCTTTGTATCCCAGCCATGCATGTACCTTTTTTTTCCCTCAGTTACACACGTACAGACGGCCAACGAAGAATTGGCGTAGTTTCTTAATTCATTGTTCGTTATGGAAATATTGCCATATGCAGGTGCCAGATTATTTACTTAACAATAAATAACATTCCTTTCAAAGGTGCTATACTTGAAATAAATTACATTACAATAGAGTAGACTTATTCAACGTAATAAAGATAATTATTTTGCAAAGTAAGGAAAATATATACCGATGGGTCCACGATTTCTAATTTTATTCTCAACCCTAGCTTCGTGACAGCATACCGAAGCATTTTGAAGTTGACTTTGCTGCCGCTCGAGTCTTGACTCAACGTATCGTACTGCACTGGGGTGTTGTCCTTTCGTCTCCTACAGCCGATAAACAATACATCAAGGCGTTAACTTTCTTTGAAAACTGTGTTTAATTAAACTAATTTTGTCCTTTGATCAATGAAATAATTTGCATGACATAATATTTAGTGGGCCTAAATTGGACTTCTGATTTTCACACATGATTAGCCTAGGTCTATTTTGAGCAGTATACTCTCTCGGATACGTAATATAAATGAATATATAAAACGACAATTATATATATATATATATATATATCATATATATATATATCTATATATACATATATATATATATATATATATATATATATATATATATATATATATATATATATAATATTAATCTGCTTTTATTTGTTATTCCCGTTATTCTTGTTTTATTGGCCATGTTCGCCTTTCTTCTTATCCTTTTCATAATTGCTTACATAATTAACTCAGACCGTAGCTATTAAAAAAAAAAAAAAAATCAAACGAATATATTCAGTCTTATTTTTTATGGAATTCCTTGCATATCACCCTGTTTCATTTGGACCGTTGGAAAGCTGGGGAGTCAAAACTGACGAATACATTAAGAAAGGCTTTACTTTCATTAAAGCTTTCTTAGGTTGATCTTTCTGTAGCTATTCATTTCTTCTAACTAGAAATTAATTCAAATTAGTTTCACCTGTATACCTCGACTTACTACCATAAGTATATTATAAGTAGCTGAAAGAATATGAAATATGAAAGGTGACGTTCTCGTTTAAGTCTATTTCATGTTTTTTTTTTTTTTCTTTTTTTCTTTTTTCAAGACTGCTTTAATCAAGGGTTGCTCTTTGACGGCTACAGGGTGTAACACGAGTGTATGCACATATTTTGGGGAATGAAAAGATAAAGTTTCTTTGAACAGAAAAATATTTTAAATAAACATGTATTTTAAGGCGCCCGTTGTCGTTGCGGGGGAATTTTAAAATAACCGTTATCATTACTGATGCTTTCAAGCGATGGAGTTCGTAGTGAGAAGTCGGCTCGAGTCGCCTGAGATGTAGAAGAGAGCGGAGGTGGCGTATAGGAGTGATGGAGGGATTAGGCCGATGTTAATAAAGTATCTCCCAATAAAATGTATTCTTTAGGATTTGAAGAAAAAAAGGCATGCAACATTGAAACTGTTTCCCTACCCTATCCGTGGTATTCACTGGCCACCGATAAAAAACAAAACAAAAAGAGTAAGCCTATCTGAATCTCTCATCCATCAAAGATACGTTTGCTTATTCATTAGACTTATCCATTAAACACCTATCAAAGATTTCAAGTGGAGATTTAAAAATCTCTTCCTCTCCATCTAAAGTATTCCCATCAGACACCAGTCATAAGCGTAGAGCTAGTCATGATTCCTGGTTCAGCAATGTCGTGACGATACACTAGAATTCAAAATTCACAAATGAATGTTGCTCAGCAACGTTTGCACTACTGTATTGACTTGCTCTCTTGTGGTGCTTTGAGGTGTTCCACCTCTAGGCCCATGTTCTAAATTTTGCCGTTCTTTAAACAATTTGATTCATCTATGTATGATTCTCTCCGGTTTATTAAGCTTTCTTGATATCTGCAGTGCAATAATTGTCTCTCGCTCATCGAGGGATGTTTTTTAGACAGATAAATGACACATTGACATTAGATTCCCGTGCACATAACATCAAAAGCAATAGAGTGAGGTCGCCTGGTTCACACTGTTAGGATATCGTTATTTTTTCTTTTTGTTTTTAAATTTGATAGCATTTTGTGAGATTCCAATGTTTTCTGTAAAATTTAACAAATGGAATAGTTCAACTACCTTCAACTTAATATTGAAATGATAATTTAAGGACTATGTTTACGCGATACTACTAGAGGTATCTCCTATCTATTTGGTAATGTATATCTATGGTTGTGATATGACGTTTTTTATCACTTCGTTTCGTTCACGTCAATTTTGCTAGATGGAAAATAGTTTTATACAATAACATAACATAATGTTCTAAAGATATCAGTGACTGTTTTTAACGTCATTTCATACGATTTCTTCCATCTTTGAAAAGAAAAATCGATAAATAAGGCATGAATCGTGCGTCAGGCAAGTGAACGAAAAATTATGAAACTCTGCCACGAGTTTTTTGGCCGACAGTACATACACATTCATACGCCCATATTTATAGACATAACGACACGTACAGACATTCATACGACCAATATTTATAGACATATCTACGTTGAGTTGCAGTTTAGGTTTCGGCGTCTGTACACACACACTTGAACTGATGTATAACTGAATCACGAAAGTTTGGAACGTGATAAATGCATAAGTAAAAGTATAAGCCACGAAATGTTTCACTTTCCTTCGTGGCTTATACCTTTACTTCAACTGATATATTTGTAATTATAAAATAGTGTAACCTGTCCCAAACAAACATGAATAATACGTGGCAATGTATAACTGAATCACGAAAGTTTGGAATGTGATAAATGCATAAGTAAAGGTATAAGCCACGAAATGTTTCACTTTCCTTCGTGGCTTATACCTTTACTTCAACTGATATATTTGTAACTTTAAAACAGTATAACTTGTCCCAAACATGAATAATTCTACGTGGCAGCGAGATGAAATGGTCTACTTTCAGACGAGAAACAAAGGAACAAAGACAAGAAACGTATCGAGCAACACGACCAGGCAAAAACAAATTCCCGCCGAGCACAAGTGCACAACCACTACCGAATCTCACACGGACGGGGTAGTACCATGGTAGCACCATGGTAGCAGTGGGGTCCCTAGCTTCCATTCAAATCGAGTTAAATCGGGAGGAGACGCTGCTCCTTGACAAAAGGAAGTGTCTGAAGGGAAGGGAGTGGAAGTTGAAATGAGAAAACGGATGCACCGAAAAGTAGCCTAAGGAAGTACAGAGGAGCCGCTCAGTCGACTGGCACAAAAGCATGCGGCGGTGGCGGTGGCGGTGACCTTGACAATCTTTCTCAAATGTCCTTCAAACCGGTCTTCGGGGTGGGGGACCTGTCTGAACGACTCCGCCCTTCCCCTAGATACTCTCCTCCAATGTTTCTGGACGACGATTGCAGTTGTAAATCAGAAATTTATTGCCGCCCGGAATCTTCAGTTTTGCCTCTTTCGCCGCCTCCCCTCTTCTTCTTCCTGTTCCATGTGAAGATCTTTTGTCTTGGGACCACAAGTTCCTTGCGCTGCTGAAACGTTATATAATTAGTTACACAGTATTTTTATATATTTTATTATATCTATTTGGAGAAGTAACGACTATAGACGCATAATTATCGCATTATCTTTAGCTTGGGACAGGGGAGTACCTCATTTGTATTCATAAAATAGATATTGAATGAATAAACGATACCCTCATTCATGTGTCTGGCACCGTGGACCATGTTCATCGGTTTTATGGTAGTACTATATAAGAGAAAACTTAGATATAGGGGAAGAGGCCTACTTGGTTTTTGTACTTTTGTTTGTTGATGAGGTCTGTTAAAAACTTTTACTGAAATTAACGTTATTTGTTAGGTTTTTTATGCCAATTTGGACGAAAGTAAAATTCTTTATTTTGTATGGCGTGAAAATGAGGGGAAAAAATTAGAAATGGAAATGAAGAGATCTATATATATATATATATATATATATATATATATATATATATATATATATATATATATATATATGACCAATTCTTAGAGGAGAAACTGTCGTACTAAACCTACGTTGTGTTAAGACATGGCGTGTGTGTGTGCGTGTGTGATTTAGACCGATACCAATCATATTTTATTAATTTCCGTATGACTATGAGCAATCCTATACCATTTTATTCTTAATTAGCCCTTCAAGTTTGTAGTCTCACCTTTGAATTTACGTTATAAGCACGATTCCAGGAAAGAATGAATATTAGAACTTTCTGTAAATTCAGTTCTGCAATAAGAATCGTTGAAAATATAGACCATCTCGTGACTGTCCGTTCTTTGATGGTGCAAATAGCGTCTAGGGCACATAACCTGAGCCATCTAATGATACAGTGTCCCTATTAGACTTAATAATGGTAATAATTATAATATTTATTCCGGGCAAAGACCTCTTTTGGGCATGGCTGCCTAAATGAAGCTCCGTCACAGTAAGAGGATTTTGGTCAATTCTACAACTTGCCTAGTAGTCAGGTAATTCACAGAACATAGAGGAAAAGAGAGTTCCACATTTTAGACGTGCATGGTACTACTGGGATGCATCAGAGCAGTTTCCCACACTAAATCAATCTAGAACTTTATATATATATATTATATATATAGTATATATATATATATATATATATATATATATATATGTGTGTGTTGTGTGTGTGTGTGTGTGTGTGCGTATCAGGACAGTTCAGTCGAAAGATCTTGCAGAACTCCGTTGTTTATTTTTCCTTCGTGGCGTATACCTTATATATATATATATATATGTATATATATTATATATATATATATATATATTATATATATATATATATATATATATTATATATATATGAGAGAGAGAGAGAGAGAGAGAGAGATTCCTTTGTAGCAATGCAGAGAAATGGAAGTGGGGGAGAAGATACCACTAAAGTCAGTGCTTGTATGTTTACATATCGGACGATGCTCTCTCTCTCTCTCTCTCTCTCTCTCTCTCTCTCTCTCTCAGATATCCCCACAGACCGAAGAGGTTGTTAATATGCGTTTTAAAGAACTTATCTGGGAGTCACTTATCAATAACGATTTTGTTTTATCATTTCAAATCTTTCCCATTAAGCTTTGGAGCAATGTAGTCACAGGTGTATTGTGTTTTTGAGTCATTATTCTGAACATGACTTCTTTGTCAAAACACAAACAGAAGACTTTCTGTAAGTTAGACTTTGATTGTATATAATGTTTATTTTCATACTAAGATGTGTCATGTATTTATAGTATTATATATAAAATAGGCTTATATATGTGTTAGAGAGAGAGAAGCACATAGTCATTATACAAATTATATTAAACTCAAAACCAAAATAAAGTAGCAAATTTAGGATATAATAACCAACAGTTTTTATCTTTCTCCGACTCCCAAACACCAACACTTGTCCTTAAAAGCCCCACCATACTAGTCCGAATTACACCACCTGATCAAACCTCTACTTCTACTGCTCCGTCATCACAGATAAAAGCGTCTGTATTTGTTATCAGTGTGGCCCGATACTGAAGCGCCCCTTGGAGACAGTTCTACTTCTGAAGGGGGGCAAAGGTCACCATGGGCTTCGCAAAGGGAGCTGATTCAGTCTGGATGGGTTTCCAAGGTCGAACATGTCGATGGTTAATCAGGTTTCATAGCGTCTTCTTTGCCACTATAAGCTGCCTGTTTGTAACAGGTCTATGGTAAATATATATATATATATATATATATATATATATATATATATATATATATATGACCGTGTCTGTAACCTGTGACGTCACACGGTAGCAGGAACAAAAGCTAGACTGGAATATGTAGTAGTCACTCGTGTCCCAGTCATGTCGTTCAAGTAATCTAATCTCATTACGGTCGGTTTAGGAACTAGAAAGGATTAGTAGGAAATCTTACAAATTTCAGAAAAAAATGTACCAGTATATAACGTCCACTTTTCGGGATTTATTTGGCGTATATGAAGTTTGAATTACACAGTTTATATATATAAAAAATCAGTTATATCTAGACATGAAGCTTCGAATTTCGAGAACATTGGGTAATTGGCTGAAAGTTAAAGAAATTTAAAAGCTGAATTTGTATAGAGAGTAAAAGGGGTGAATTCTCTGTAACTTAGGTCTGTACGAATCTGGTTCAAACTCTCTCTCTCTCTCTCTCTCTCTCTCTCTCTCTCTCTCTCTCTCTCTCTCTCTCTCTCTCTCTCTCGGAAGGACTAATCAGGCCTTTCCTTTTAAAAGCAATTGCCTTTGTTGATCAAGCAATGATATAGGACGTCAACTGTGCAGGTCACAAGTAGTGTTTAGAACCAGAAAGTTAGTGTTCATATATATATATATATATATATATATATCTATATATATATATATATATATATATATATGTGGGTCTTTCTGTGAACACTTGATGATAAGTTAATCAAATGACAAATAATGTTGAAAGAGAAATTACACAAGTGTTAGATAAAATCAAACATGTGACTAGGCGTACCTGTCTCTTGTGATTTCATGGTTCACATGAGTCCAGCATTACTTTGTATGTTTCATAAATTTCCTTTTTCTATTTATATTTTCGTATATCATTCTTTTTTTTTAGCTGCTTGCCCTAATAAAGACACCATGATTACGCTTAAGAATGTAGCTGCATAGTTAAGACTTACTATTGTTTTCAAGAGCTCAGTTCAATTACGCTTATAGAGTAGAGACATCAGATTATAGAGCAACTGACTCTGCAGGCCAGTTCATCGGTAAAATAGGAAATCTATAAGATACGAAAGTTAATCGTAACTCAAATGAATTTCCCTGTTCATACTTATGAATGTATCTGTTATTAGTTAGAATCGACTATTTTCAGCAAACATTTTCATTATACTTATAAATATATAATTATTTGTGTGAAATTATAATATATGTATGTGTCTATGTAGTCCATTGTTGCGTAAAGTATGAAATATTAAAGTTGGACGTAACTCTGTTGAATTTCCGTGATCATATTTGAGAATGTATCAATATCAGAACACTTTCATTACATTCATAGAATTACTCATCATTCGTGAAGTTATAATATAAGTGACCCAGTAGCTCATTCGTTCTTTAAAATATGAAAATATTAACCATAAATGAAATTAATATTCCAGATCACATTTGAGAATGTATCATGTCATTATCAGAATCGGTCGTCTTCAGAACCCTTTCAATACATTTGTAGAATTATTCATCATTCGTGAAGTTATAACATAAGTGACCCTGCAGTGCATTCGTCCTAAATACGAAAATATTAATAAAATTAAAATGAATTTCCCGGGTAAGAGAGAGAGAGAGAGAAGAGAGAGAGAGAGAGAGAGAGAGAGAGAGAGAGACAGTCAGCAGGTGCAAAGATAGTTCGCCCTTCTGCCGCCAGATGGCCGCAGCAGCAGCAGCAGCAGCATCGTCAACTCAGTCATCGTCGTTGAAAGAAACGTAGTTGTCATCAGGTGTATTTGAGGCTGTGCTTCGGTTCCCGTCGTCTTGTCGGTCATTTTTTGATATTGTTACGCGATGTCATCCAACGAGGACGTAGAGATCAAAGGCGGGCATCCTCCTGCGTGTAAGTAGAGAGAAACAGCCGGAAATAACGCGAAATTAGGCGTTGTTTGGCCAAGATTAATGGAGGAATCGTTGTTTTCACTTGGGGCGTCTGTGGTTTACGTGACGACCCCTATGCGATGGGGCCGTTTGGAAATTATGTTAATTTCATTTTGATTTATCCGGGTGTTACTGGGCGTTCAGCAGTTGGATGTTACGTTTTGAAAATGCACGGCATATTCATTTAACGCATTATGTGCGTTGGCAGGATATTCAGGAGAAATTGACGTCTTGCAATGAAAACAGCTGTGCTGTTTTAGAAACCCAAGCGAAGCCTTTTTATTCATCCCGTACAACACAGCTGACGACTAACCGAGGACTGTCATGTGATTTGGGGGATTCTGGGCACATTTTTGTGGGTTGCAGGAACCGTTTTTGAATTGAATAGCCTTGCAACTAAAACCAGTTGACGTTTTTTAGTTGGTTTTAACTGCTTTAGTCAAGGCCGTGCATATTTGAGGGATTGGGTTTATTTTTGACAGCTGATGGTTTATATTTGACATCTGAATTATTACTATTGGTTACGTTTGACATTAAATTATTACTATAGGTTACATTTGACATCTGAATTATTATTATACATAATCTACCTGCTACTACACATAGGTTACATTTGACATTGAATAATAACTGTAGGTTACATTTGACCTTGAATTATTACTGAGGGTTACATTTGACATCTGAATTATTACTATGGGTTCCATTTGACATCTGAGTTGTTATGACTATAACAATCCATAATTTGACCAGATAATTCTCTGTAGCACCAAAAACATATTTTTTTTTTAAATTTTTTTTTTTTTTTAAATAATCCCATTTTTCTTCTTAAGGTTCCTATATGACTGGATTCTTTTCGGTATCAGAATATTTCATTTGACATCTGAATTAGCCTATTACAATATTTACAATTCAGTCAGACAAATCACTATAGGGTGATAAAAAAAAAAATTAAAAATCCTCTTATTAGGTCACAAGGACATTGGCAATTCTAGAAAAACCTGTTGCTTTGCAACACCAATTACAGTAAAGAACACAAAACACAAGAAAAAGTAAGATAAAAGCAAGGTTTATATATGTATTTTAGAAACTAATATCATACAATCACCACAATGGCCATCATTTCAAAGTGTTGTTAGTTATTTCATAGGCTACTGTAATTTAAGTTTGCAATCGAGGTTAGCCTACTAACTAACTTTTTTTTTTTTTTTTTTTTTTGAGCAAGTTAACTTCAATCTCGGTTTATATTTTATTTGCCTAATTTTATTTTGTATTTTACTCTTTAATTTTCTTAGGTATTTACCTCATATAGTTTATTTTTTCTGTTCAATATCTACATGAGTATTATACAGTTTTATTTAAAAAAAAGTTTTGTACAGAGAAAATAATAGCAAAATAAACAATCAGATGCACATGGTTAATTTATTAAGTAAAAAATTAATTTGCATTGTAATTTAATATGTCATATAGCTACAGGGAGGGTAATTCGTCATCAATGATGCCTTATGGCCTTGATGAAATCCCATCACTCCTGTCATACTTACGAATAACTAGATGTAATTTGAGGGTTAGGTTAACCTAGGATATCAGAGTGATCACAGTTTTTGAATGGTAGAAACCTACAAAATTTAATTTATGGACCAAATCAAGGCTATTGCATGCTTGCAGAATTGCCGTAGTGTTGTTTGGATAAGCTTGTTTGATTAGACATTTTGTTCATGCAACTTACCTGACAGATATATATATAGCTGTATTTTCTGAAGTCCGACAGAATTTCAAAACTCGCGGCACACGCAGTGGGCGGCCAGGTGGTAGTACCCATTCCCGCCGCTGGGAGGCGGATATCAGGAACCATTCCCATTTTCTATTCATATTTTTCTGTCGCCGGTGCTGTAAACAACTGTTTGCAGTACCTCCGCCTAGGATTTTTGGATTGACTCGTACTTACGTATCTGGATTGGCTTTTGGTTATTGATTCTGGATTGTTGGATTGGCATATGCAATAGTGGACTGTTTTTTTATTTTGGATTGGCTTTTCTGTAAACGTGATGTCTGGATCAAGTGCAGTGAGTTTCAGAGTGTGTGTGAAGAGTGATTGTAAGGTGAGGCTACCTAAATCATCGGTAGATCCCCACACAGTATGTATGGGGTGTAGGGGGCATGTATGTTTGTTGGATGATCGGTGCAATGAATGTGAAGGATTGACTGATGATGGATGGAAGGTGTATGATTCCTATCGGCGTAAATTGGAACGCGATAGGATCGGAGGTCTTCCTCCAGAGCGGTTCTACTAAAGGTAAGGGAAACTAACATTTCACCTACTTTAACACTGTAGAATTTGTATCTCCTAAACCTGTGTTGTTGCTTCGGGCCCTGATTCTGTGTCTGGAGAAGGTAATGCCCTTTCTCTGATTTTGGAGTCTCTACGTACTCTTGACTCGAAAGTGAAGGCCTTAGAAACTGGCTCTGTGAAAGTGTGTGATCGGCCCCTAGTGTTTTGTGGAGGCGTCAGATCGGCCCCATAATGACCTCTAGGCCTAGACCGCTATCGGACTCCCAGGAATCAGGGAGTGGATATGTCGAAAGCCGCAAGAGGGTTACGGGGGTTCCCCACCGATCTGGCGTCCCTTCGGCAGGCCATGTTGCAAGTTCCCAGGCTACCAAGGAGCGCGCACAGGCGCGTATCCTTAAGGACTATTTTTCGTCCTCCGAGGCGTCCTCCCCGCGCAAGGGGTGGAGCGCTCGGAGAGACTCGCGTCCTCTGAAAAGGACGTTTCGTAGTGAGGACGCTTCACGTCCTATCTCGCCAGTTTCGTTGTGCTCTTCTCCGGATGCGTATGACGCCTTTCCGTCTCAGAAGAGAGGTAGGATGTCATCCGGGGATGACGCTGAGATGCGCTACAGTCGCACTTTGGAGAAGCAGGTAGCTGTACCTGTGAGAAGGAAGGAGGCGTCCCCTTGCCCCTCGTCTTCTAGCAGGATCAGTCCTGCTCCTTCTGTTGGTTCTTCGCCTACGAAGAACATTCTTTTGTCCCTTCAGGACCAGTTATCATCTCTGATTGCTCAAAGGACTCGCCCAGCAGCAGTCGAGCCTAAGCGGAGGAAGGACGTCAGGCTGCCTGTCAAAAGGATGAAGCAGTCTCCTTCTCCCTCTCCGGGTTCTTCTCTTTCTCCGATTGCGTCTCCTTCGGTTTATCGCCGATCTCGTTCGCCTGCTAAGAAAGCTGGTCGTCAGGACGCTTTTGTTCCCTCTCGACGTCATGGGCAGGCTGCCCGCCGAGACGCTCGAGAGGACGCTCAGGACGCTTCGGAGGACGCCGAGAAGGAAGAGGACGTGCAGCAGGACGCTCATATGGACGCTCGTAGTGATGTGTCTCCTTATAAGAAGCTCGTTAACGTTAGGAAGGACACGTTTTCTTCGAATTCTGCTCGCTCGGGTAAGAGGCGTAAGGACGCTTCTGTTAGAAGTAAGGCAGTCTCGCTCGTCGCTAAGGACGCTCATCGCCGTCAAGACACTCTGTCTCCTTCGAGCAGTAAGGATGGTAGCCTAGATGAGGCTTCTGCTTCTAAGCAGCGGGGGTCTTTGATCAAGGCCAGACCCGCTGGACGTACGCCCTCTCCGGAGCGGCGGTCTCCTATTCCTCTTAGGGAAGAAGGAGAGTTGAGTAGTCCGGCGGACTCGGTGGAAGAGGAACCTTCTTCTGTGTCGTCTGTCTCGGACTACAAGGTACTTGTGCGGCTGTTGCGCTCGTCCTTCGGGGACAAGTTTCAGCCTGCAGCTCCCAAGTCTCCTCCCTCGCAGTTTTCGTCTTCCAAGTCGTGTAAGACCCCAGAGTTCGTGGAAATGAAGACTTCACTGTCCACCAAGAGGGCCTTCAAGAAACTCGAGGACTGGATGGATCGAAGGAAGGATCAGGGCAAGTCAACTTTCGCCCTTCCTCCCTCTAGACTCAGTGGAAAAGGGGGCATTTGGTACGAGACCAAGGGAGACGTGGGTGTGAAGATCCCTTCATCAGCTCAAGGGGACTTCTCGAGTTTAGTGGATTCCCAGAGGAGGTCCCTCTTATCCACTGCCAAGGTGTCTTGGACTCCTACGGAGACCGATCATCATTTAAAAGGACTGCTACGGATCTCGAGTCTTCAACTTTTTTGGACTGGTGCTTGGGAGATTCTAGATCTGCAATCTAGAAGCCCGGACTCGCTCAGTTTGGGGGAGCTGTCCAGCGTGCTATCGTGCATGGACAAGGCCGTCAGGGATGGTTCGGAAGAGCTTGTTTCTCACTTTGGAACTGCTTTCCTTAAGAAGAGAGCTCTGCTGTGTAACTTCACAGCTAGATCAGTTACTCCCGCTCAGAAAGCGGAACTGCTCTTTTCGCCTCTTACGAACCATCTCTTCCCCCAGACTTTGGTCAAGGACCTGGCAAGTAGCTTGCAGGAAAAAGCTACTCAGGACCTCTTAGCTCAGTCCTCGAGACGTCCAGCAGTTCCTTCCACGTCATCATTTGTTCGACCTCCTAAGAAGGTTAAACCCTTTCGTGGGGCTCCTCCCTCGAGGGAGAGGGCTTGCAAGAGGAAGAGCTTCCTTCAAGCCCAAGCCATCGAAGTGAAGAATATGTCCTTCAGACACCAGTCGGAGCCAGACTGAAGTTTTTTGCGGGAGCATGGAGAGAGAGAGATACGGACCCTTGGTCCCTCAAGATCGTGGAGCAGGGGTACAAGATCCCCTTTTTGGATCCTCCTCCTCTTTCCACGACTCCCAGAGACCTTTCTCCGTCATATCAGGGAGAGAAGAAACGGATTTTGTTCGATCTATTAGATCAAATGATCGAAAAAAGAGCGGTGGAGCAAGTCTTGGACCTGGGGTCTCCAGGTTTTTACAACAGGATTTTCCTGGTACCGAAGCAGTCGTCGGGTTGGCGTCCAGTCCTAGACGTAAGCAGGCTCAATCTTTTTGTAGAAAAGATCAAATTCAAGATGGAGATGCCTCAGTCTGTTCTGGGAGCCTTGAGACCGGGCGACTGGATGGTGTCCTTAGACCTGCAGGACGCGTACTTTCACGTTCCAATCCACCCTCTTTCAAGAAAATACCTAAGATTCGTTTTAGGCAACAAAATATGGCAGTTCAAAGCCCTTTGTTTCGGCTTGAGCACGGCTCCGATGGTTTTTACCGTCATCAGGAAGAATGTGGCGAGGTGGCTACACTCTTCAGGGATAAGAGTTTCCCTATACCTCGACGACTGGCTTGTTAGAGCGTCGTCAAAGGAAAAATGTCTGAAGGGCCTTCAGTTAACATTAGCCTTAGCGAAGTCCCTGGGACTTCTTGTCAACCTCGAAAAGTCGCATCTGACCCCGACACAGTCCATCGTGTATCTGGGGATTCAGATGGATTCAGTGGCTTTTCGAGTGTTTCCGTCCCAGGAACGTCAGCGGCTAGGCTTAGAGAAAATCTCAGCCTTCTTGGGGAAAGAGACTTGCTCGGCGAGGGAATGGATGAGTCTGTTGGGCACCATTTCCTCGCTGGAAAGGTTTGTTTCCTTGGGAAGACTGCACCTCAGGCCTCTCCAGTTTTTCCTTGCGGACGAATGGAAGGCCAAGGACGATCTCAATGCGATCTTGAAGATCTCAGAGTCGGTGAAGAGCCATCTAAGATGGTGGCTCGATCCTCGAAGCTAAACAGGAGGTCTTTATCCCTAAATCTTCTGAGCCCCGACCTAGTGTTGTTTTCAGACGCTCCATTTCGGGCTGGGGCGGAGCAACACTAGGAGGGGAAGAAGTGTCAGGCTCCTGGAGATGGGAACAGCAGTCTGGCACATCAATGTCAAAGAACTGGCAGCGATCTTCCTGTCGCTGCAGTTCTTCGAAGAGAAATTGACAAACAAAATTATACAAGTCAATTCGGACAACACCACAGCCCTCGCGTATTTGAAGAATCAGGGAGGAACACACTCCCGGACTCTGTTTCACCTGGCAAAGGAGATTCTGCTGTGGGCAAAGGTGAGAAAGATCACGATCCTGACGAGGTTCATCGCAGGTGTGCAGAACGTCAGGGCGGATCTTCTCAGTCGACAGGACCAAATCCTGCCGACGGAATGGATCTTGCACAAGGACGTGTGTCAAGAACTTTGGAAGTTGTGGGGACGTCCTCTGGTCGACCTATTCGCGACGTCGAGGACGAAGAGGCTTCCTCTGTATTGCTCCCCGGTCCTAGATCCAGGAGCAATCGCTGTGGACGCATTGCTCTGGAGTTGGATGGGCCTAGACCTGTATGCCTTCCCACCATTCAAGATCATGGGGGAAGTCATGAGGAAGTTTGCGGCTTCAGAAGGGACAAGGTTGACCCTGATCGCCCCGATGTGGCTGGCGAGAGAATGGTTCACAGAAGTCATGTCTTTCCTTGTAGACTTCCCAAGGACGTTGCCCTGGAGGAAAGATCTACTCAAACAGCCTCACTTCGAAAGGTATCACCAAAACCTCTCCGCTCTGGGTCTGACTGCGTTCAGACTATCGAAAACTTGGCCAGAGCGAGAGGTTTTTCGAAAACAGCTGCGAAAGCAATCGCAAATGCAAGAAGAGCCTCTACAAGAGCTGTCTACCAATCGAAGTGGGCTTCCTTCAGGGCATGGTGTAGAAAGGAGGGAGTTTCCTCTTCCTCGACCTCTGTGAGCCAGATAGCCGATTTTCTGCTTTTCCTTAGAAACGTGCAGAAATTGGCAGTCCTGACCATCAAGGGATACAAGAGCATGTTGTCAGCAGTTTTTAGGCACAGAGGCCTGGACCTTTCTGACAACAGGGATCTTCACGACCTCTTGAAATCATTCGAGACCACGAAGATTCCTCAGGCGAGGCCGCCGTCATGGAACCTTGACGTGGTTCTTAGACTTTTGATGTCAAGTCCGTTTGAACCTCTTCACTCAGCGTCTCTTCGGAACTTGACAAAGAAGGCTCTTTTCCTAACTTCTCTGGCGACGGCGAAGAGAGTTAGTGAAATCCAAGCTTTTAGTAGCCTAGTGGGCTTCAAAGGAGACAACGCTGTCTGCTCTTTGAGTCCAACTTTCTTGGCTAAAAATGAGAACCCGTCTAACCCTTGGCCAAAAAGCTTCGAGATTAAGGGTATGTCGAGTCTGGTGGGCCAAGAACCAGAGAGAGTCCTGTGCCCTGTCAGGGCTCTCATGTTCTATGTTCATAGAACGAAAGAGGTACGAGGTCCCTCAGGTAATCTCTGGTGCTCTGTGAAGAGACCGGAATTACCTTTGTCTAAGAATGCTGTGGCTTTCTTTCTGAGGGACGTCATTAAAGAGGCTCATTCATCTTGCCAGAAGACTGATTTGAGCCTCTTGCGAGTGAAAGCTCACAAAGTCAGAGCTGTCGCTACCTCTCTTGCCTTCCAAAAGAATATGTCAATCAAGGACATTCTTGATGGCACCTTTTGGAGGAGCAATTCTGTATTCGCCTCACATTACTTAAGAGATGTGAGAACGATTTACGAGGACTGCAGTTCTCTTGGGCCATACGTTTCTGCAGACACAGTCTTGGTGGCTGGAGGTAGCTCTTTCCCTATCCCTTAGTTAGGAGTTAGGTTAGTTTTTTAATATGTTGTGTTTTTTGGTTGTTGGTGAGTTCTCGTGTGAAGATCTCCCATTCTTTAGGTTAACTTTAAGGGGGTCTTTGTCTAGTTGGTCAGGTGGTGGTCAGTTGCTTCATAGCCCTCATATGTATGGTTCGATGGTCTTGTCACGTTGTGGTCACGTCCCCGTTGACAGAGCATCCAGAGTGCACCAGCACTACAGGTCTCCACCTGGCTGGCAACTCTGATTGAGCAGAAGCAGGCTTAAGTGACAGTAATCACAGAGTCTACTTTGCTAACAGGTGAGGAACCAAGATGTACATCATCTACTTAATTTAGTTTCCTACAAATCCTATTCTGTCTCTTCCCACCATCCGAAGGTGGGATTCAGCTATATATATATCTGTCAGGTAAGTTGCATGAACAAAATGTTATTGTTATAATACAATTAAGTTTGTTCATACTTACCTGGCAGATATATATAATTAAAGTGCCCACCCTCCTCCCCTCATGAGACAGTGGCATTGATAAAATATGAATAGAAAATGGGAATGGTTCCTGATATCCGCCTCCCAGCGGCGGGAATGGGTACTACCACCTGGCCGCCTACTGCGTGTGCCGCGAGTTTTGAAATTCTGTCGGACTTCAGAAAATACAGCTATATATATATCTGCCAGGTAAGTATGAACAAACTTAATTGTATTATAACAATAACATTTTTGCTCGAGTTATGCCTGTCTTCATCAGTGAAATTTGGCCTCAAGCTTGGCCAGGTAGGTAATGAGTTTGCCCTAATCCTGCAGATCTCATGTTTTATGCATAACATCTCATTTTGGGTTTCCCGAAATATATAATGAGGGAAACTGCAGTAGGAAGCCAGTGGTTTTAAGGGAAAATAGTGAACTGTAACAAACTTAAACCAAGAGATAAACGGTCAGAAAAGTAATTTTTGTACATGAACTTCCCTGTCAGATATATACTTAGCTTAGGTCTCTGACGTCACGACAGAAAATTCAAAACTCGCGGCACACGCTACCGGTAGGTCAGGTGATCTACCTTACCCGCCGCTGGGAGGCGGGTGTAAGAACCAGTCCCCCTTTCTTGTCAGATTATTTTCTGTCGCCGGCTGGACAACACCTGTTGTTCAGTCCTTACGATAGTTAAAATTCGTTCTCGTTGCCGACGATTTGGATTTGGTGAAGTACCCTTTGTTTGTTGGCTTGGCATACGCTTTTTGGACTGTTTTTTGGATTTTTCTTTTGGATTTCTCTTACATATCTATAATCATGGATGATTCTGAAGTTAAGAAACCTAGTTTATTTAGGGTTTGTTCAGAGAAGGAATGTAAAGTTAGGCTTCCTAAAGCTGCATTAGATCCTCACTCGGTATGTGAGTCGTGTAGAGGGAATGAATGCTCTTTTATTAACCCTTGCAAAGAGTGTGAGAATTTGGATGATGGATGGTTGGAACGGCTCTCTCTTCTTATGTGAGAAAGTTAGAGAAGGAAGGTGCGCAAGGCTTCTTCAAAGAGTTCTAGTAGATCGAGGGTGAGTGAAGTGAGGCTGAGAATCCTGTAGTAGAAGTAGTTCCTTCTCCAGTTTCAGCCCCTGCGCCTAGCTTTGAACCCGAAGATTCGTTTTCGGAAGTGCTTCTGGGAGAGCTCGATCAGGAGTAAGGAGAGCCTCGCTCGCTCTCGACAAGGTAAGAGTGAGATAGTGCAAGTGATCAGTGCAGTGCCCCTAGTGCAGTGGAGGGTGCGTCTGACGGCTCCACTAACGCTTCCAGGCCTAGACCTCTTCCAGACTCCCAGACCCAGTGGAGGAGGAAAGTCGAAAGCCGCAGGAAGGTTAGGGAGAACCCCCACCGGTCAGGCGTCCCTCGACAGTTCCTGTTGCTCGTTCCCAGGCTGTGCCTGATCGAACCAAGAAGGAGTTATTGCGCCAGTGCTTCTCGTCATCTTCGTCGCCTTCTCCTCAGCGTAGATGGAGCGCATCGGAGTCGTCTCGCCCTCTCAAGAGGGCCCTGGAAGGATCCTTGCGCCCTTCCTTCCAGCCCCGAATCCTTCGCGGAAGAGCCAGAAGTGAATGCAAGAGACCAAGATTTTGTCCGGTTACGCTTCTCCTGTTCGCTCTCGGACTTCGTCCCCTGTAGAGGAGTTTAAGAGATCTCCTGCGCGTATCCTGGCGGGTCTGCAGGCGCAGATTGCGGCTTTAGCGGAGTCTATTGCCGGGACTTCTCATCGTCGGAAGGACGCCTCACTTCCGGTGAAGAAGTCTAAGAACGTTCCTTCGGCTAAATCTCCTTTGGCTAGAAGAGCTTTTGAGCCTGTTAGTAGGAGGTCAGAAGTGCAGGCTGGAGCTCGGGATCTTTCTCCGAGTAGGCTCCTCTCTCTCTTCCCAGCAAGAGTTGTGAGCATGTAAGGCGTAAGGAGCCAGACAGGCTCTCTCCTCAGGATTTCCGCTCCTCTTCAGTTAGGCGTCAAGAGCTTGACAGACGTCAAGAGCCTCGTTTTCGTCAGGAGCGAAGGAAGAGTTCTTCGCCTGGTGGCCACTCTCCTTTTGACGGACGCTCGGAGCCTAGTAGGCATCAAGAGCCTAGTAGGCGCCAAGAGCCTAGTAGGCGCCAAGAGCCTGGTAGGGCGGGCAACGGAAGGTTTTCTCCTCCGTTAGATCACTCCCGATTGGATAGGCGCTCAGAGCCTTGTAAGCGCGCGCTTCTGACAGGGATTCATCTGTGGATGTTTTCTCTCCCTCCCGTGGCAGGCGTCAAGAGCCTGGCAGGCGTATTGAGGGATGGCAGGCGCCAAGAGCCTAGCAGGCGCATAGAGCCTGATAGGCGCTCTACCCTTATCCAGACGCTCTTCTGTGGAGTTAGAATCTTTTTCCGACAGTCGGACCTCCACTTGTAGGCGCTCTCCTAGTAGGCGCTCCCCAAGTAGGCGCTCTCCTTGCAGGCGCTCACCAAGTAGGCTCTCTCCTGGGAGGCGCTCTCAAAGTAGGCGCTCCAACTAGGCGCTCTCCTAGTAGGCTCTCTCCTGGGAGGCGCTCTCAAAGTAGGCGCTCTCCTGGTATGGCGCTCCCCGTGTAAGCGCTCTCGGTGGTTTTTCTTCCAGTAGGCGCTCGCCTAGTAGGCGCTCTCAAACAGGCGCTCTCCAAGGATTAGCTCTCCTCCGGGCAGTAGAGCTTCTAGACGTCATTCTTCGGAAGAATTTGTTGCTGATTCGGAGGAAGATTTGCCAAGGATGCTTCGGTTTCTTCGTATAAGAGACTTACAGACCTCCTCTTGCAAGATTTTGGGGAGTCTCTTCGGCCGTTGCTCCTCCGTCTCCTCCGTCCTTATTTTCAACGACCAATACGGCTAAGAAGTCTTCAGTCGTTAAGATGAAGCCTACAGTGTCTATGAAGAAGGCTATGAAGAACTTTGACGACTGGTTGCTTTCAAAAGAAGAGAAGGGCAAGACAGTTTTTTCTTTTCCCCCGTCCAAGCTGACGGGTAAGATGGGGTTCTGGTACGAGTCAGGAGAGCCCTTGGGTCTAACTCTTCCCTCTTCTGCGACTCGGACTTCTCTTCGTTGGTCGATTCCGCACGTCGCTCGGCGCTAAATTCTGCGAAGACGACGTGGGGTATGAGCGAGTTGGATCACCTTCTGAAGGGGAATGTTCCAGAGTCTTAGAAGTTTTTAACTTTCTTGACTGGACCCTGGGAGTGTTGGCTAAGAGGACTCAAGAGCAGACACTCTTTCGCCTGAAGACCTCCACGCAGTTCTGTCTTGCATGGACAAGGCAGTGAGAGACGGTTCCGGGGAAATTGCTTCACTTTTTGGTGCAGGAGTGGTAAAGAAGAGGGCCGTTTTCTGCTCTTTTCTTACCAAGGCGGTTTCTCACGCACAGAGAGCTTCCTTGCTGTATTCACAGCTTTCCCCGCAACTCTTCCCCAAGAAGACTATTAACGATATCTCCAGCTCGTTATCAGCAAAAGCGACGCAGGATATGCTAGCTCGCTCGGCTAGAATTCCGAAACCTTCGTTTCAGCAGAAGACGAAGAAAGAGGCTCAAAGTAGGCAAGAACCCTTTCGAGGAGGACCTTCGTCTCGCTCTTCTTCCTCCAGAGGTTCGAGACCACCTAGAAGAGGAAGGACCTTCTCCCGGTCTATTAGGGCCAAGAAATAGTTCGGGTGTCCTCCAGACAACTGTGGGTGCCAGACTTCTGAACTTTGCAGATGTCTGGGCACGAAAGGGGGCGGACAACTGTCCCTCGCGATCATAAGAGGGGATACCTCATTCCCTTTATTTCGAGACCACCCTTGACCACCACTCCAAGGGCACTGGTGGCCAAATACAAAGACCCACTAATGAATCAAGCCCTCGCTCTAGCGGTAGAGATGATGTTAGAGAAAGAGGCAATAGAGATGGTTCAGGACCCTCTTTCAGCGGGGGTTCTACAACGTCTGTTCCTAGTTCCCAAGAACTCAGGAGGATGGAGACCGGTTCTGGACGTAAGCGCCCTGAATGTCTTTGTGAAGAAGAGGAAGTTCGCTATGGAGACGACGTCATCAGTCTTAGCAGCTCTTCGTCCCGGGGACTGGATGGTGTCGCTGGACCTTCAGGACGCTTACTTCCATGTGCCGATCCATCCTTCTTCTCGCAAATATCTCAGATTCATGTGGGGAGGGAAACGTTTTTCAGTTCAGGGCCCTATGCTTCGGCCTTTCCACGGCCCCCCAGTATTCACAGGACTGATGAAGAACGTTGCCCAGTGGCTTCATCTCGAGGGAGTGAGGATTTCCCTCTACTTGGACGATTGGCTTATCAGGGCCAAATCCAAGGAGAAATGTCTGGAGGACTTACGAGTGACGTTGGATCTAGCAGCTTCTCTGGGTTTGCTAGTGATTTCGAGAAGTCACAGCTAATCCCCAGTCAAGAGCGTATCTATCTGGGGATTCTGATGGCTTCTCAGGTTTTTCGGGCGTATCCGTCCCCAGAGAGGATAACCCGAGGTTTGGAGAAGGTAGCAATCTTTCTAGAGAAAGATGTATGCACAGCGAGGGAGTGGATGAGTCTGTTGGGGACACTCTCCTCGCTGGAGCAATTCGTTTCTCTAGGAAGGTTGCACCTCAGACCCCTACAGTTCTTCCTGACGAGGAACTGGGATCGGAAATCTCAAAGATCTGGACTTTGCGTTCAAGATTTCGCAAGAGATAAAGGAGGATCTACGTTGGTGGCTAGACCCTCTATTGTTCAAGGAAGGCCTTTCCTTGCAGGTTCGGAACCCCACCTAGTGTTGTATGCAGACGCTTCGGACAAAGGTTGGGGAGCTACTCTCGGGTCGAGAGAAGTGTCAGGCACCTGGATGGTGGGGGATCAGGTGTCCTGGCACATCAACAAGAAGGAGCTAACAGCGATTTGGTTAGCTCTCAAGACCTTCGAACCCTCGTAAAAAGGGAAATATGTTCAGATCAACTCCGACAAACACTACAGCCCTGGCTTACATTCGGAAACAGGGGGGGGACTCACTCTTTCTCCCTGTATGAGACAGCGAGATCGCTCTTGTGGTCAGAGGAAAGGAACATAAGGCTTCTCACCAGGTTCGTACAGGGAGAAAGAAATGTCAGAGCGGATCTGCTAAGCAGAAGGAATCAAGTCCTTCCCTCAGAGTGGACTCTGCAAACGCGGATGATGCCAGGAGCTGTGGAGGACGTGGGGCAGGCCCCATCTCGATCTATTTGCGACTCCAGGAATTCGCGGATAGATCTATACTGCTCCCCTATTGCAGACCCAAGAGCAGTGGCAATAGATGCATTCCTGATGGATTGGAGGAATCTGGATCTTTACGCGTTCCCGCCTTTCAAGATTATAGGGGAAACGTTAAGGAAATTCGCAGCGTCAGACGGGAACAAGGATGACGTTGATAGCTCCGTTCTGGCCCGCCCACGACTGGTTCACAGAGGTACTGGAATGGCTGGTGGATGTCCCAAGATCCCTACCTCTAAGAGTCGATCTGCTCAAACAGCCCCACTTCGACAGGTTTCACAAAAACCTCCCCGCTCTCAGTCTGACTGGATTCAGACTATCAAGAGTCTCGTCAGAGCTAAGGGCTTTTCGGCAAAGTCTGCAAGGGCTATTGCCAATGCACGTAGACTTCCACATCTAGAGTCTACCAGTCGAAGTGGGATGTTTTTTCGACGCTGGTGCAGGACTCATAAAGTTTCCTCCTCCAGTACCTCTGTGACTCAGATTGCAGATTTCCTTATCTTCCTGAGGGAAAAATGCGGGTTGGTTGTCTCCACCATCAAGGGATACAGGAGCATGCTTCCTCAGTTTTTCGTCATAGAGGATTAAACATATCTGAGGACAAGGACCTCCATGATTTAATCAGATCGTTTGAAACGGTTAAAAGAACTCCTCCTTAGTGCCTAGCTGGAATCTTGATGTCGTGCTGCCTCTTCCTGGAGGTCCTCAAGTTCGAACCTCCCCATGCTGCTTCGTTCAGAGGACCTTTCGATGAAGACTCTTTTTCTCTGTGCGTTAGCGTCAGCGAAGAGGGTCAGCGAGCTGCAGGCTCTAGAAGGTGAGGTAGGTTTCCAAGGAGGCTCCGCGGTTTGCTCTTCTTCCGGCTTTCCTAGCCAAGAATGAAAAACCTTCTTCGCCGTGGCCCAGGAGCTTCGAAATCAAAAGCTTATCCTCCTTAGTTGGGACAGAAGAGGAGAGATCTCTTTGCCCAGTGAGAAGCCTGAAATATTATCTTCAGAGGAAGAAAAGATTGCCGCTAATGAGAGCAATCTCTGGTGCTCTGTAAGGGACCCCAGTAGGCCCACTTATCTAAAAATGCACTCTCATTCTTTATCAGGGAATATTATAGAGAAGCACACACTTCTTGCAATCAGCAACAGTTTAACCTTCTGAAAGTCAAGGCGCACGAAGTACGGGCCATCGCGATTGTCTTTGGCTTTCAAGAAGAATTTGTCATTACAAAACCCTTATGAAGGCCACTTTTTGGAGGTGTGAATCAGTCTTCTCTAATCACTACCTAAGGGACGTATCGATTACGTATGATAAGTGTTTTGGGCTAGGCCCTTACGTATCGGCGGATTCAGTGCTGGGGCAGGGAGCTGAAACACATCCTTTTTAATCCTTTTTCCCTGTTAGTTTTAAGTTTGAGTTTTTGGTTGTACGAAGGAGGTTGCAGGAGGCAGCTCCGTCTTTTGTTTACTAATGTTATTATTTGGTTAGGTGATCGGTTGTGCTTGAGGCTCCTTGCAATTGGTAGTGATAGGCTCTGGCATGTAAGCGGGTTGATCCCCATTGACCAGATCCTGCTTGGATTCTGCCAAGTAAGTGGACTCAGTTTCCCATTGTAGACCCAAAGAGTTCTTCAGCCATAGGTCATAACGACCTTCGCTGAGAACTCTTTAGGCAACGCAGACTAATAGACAGTAACTATCAAGTCTTCTGCCTAAATCAGGTAAGAACCAGAGGTTTATATTGTATTCCTTTAACATGTGTTGTCCCACTTTCTAAGTAAGTATGTGTCTCTTTCCCTCCACCAAGGGTGTCAATCAGCTAAGTATATATCTGACAGGGAAGTTCATGTACAAAATGATATTGTTAGTATACAATAAAGTTTTGTACATACTTACCTGGCAGAATATACGATTGATGGCCCGCCCAGCCTCCCTCAGGAGACAGGTGGAAGAAAATAACCTGACAAGAAAGGGGGACTGGTTCTTACACTGCCTCAGCGGCGGTAAGTAGATCACCTGACCTACCGGTAGCGTGTGCCGCGAGTTTTGAATTTTTCTGTCGTGACGTCAGAGACCTAAGCTAAGTATATATCTGCCAGGTAAGTATGTACAAAACTTTATTGTATACTAACAATATCATGTTTCTGTATCTGGTATAATCTAATAGGATTAGGGTTATCTTACTGCCTACCTGCCCAGGCAAAGGCCAAATACATGGTTTATATAATCAGTATTAATCACAAAGCACAATGTAAAATATAGGTGTCCCAAGACCAGTTACAGGGATGAATCTTATCTCGCATAGCTTAACCTAACCTAACCTTACCTAAGTAATGTCATTCACAGAGCAAAATACAGTGATGGATCCTAACTTACAAGTGTAATATACCTCATAAAGTATTTACAGATATGTAGTATTAAAGGTTTTCTAGCATCAGACTCAATAATTTTTTTGGAGCTGTTGTAAAACAAAACTGAGAAACAAGTCTACCAGTACCCTTGTATCCAAAAGTTGGCTTTGCAACTTAGTGTTGCTTAGGATAGTATTAGTTAGTTTTGATATCATTAATATTCATTGCAAGGTGATATTCTATTGTTGTTGATCATAATTTGACAAATACTTTAATAGAATGTAATGTACTTTTAACTATTGTCCTTAGCTAGAAAAGAAAGATTTTAGAACTCTGAGGTACAGAAATATCCTGAAGGGGGGAAAATTATGCACATAATGGCTGTACACTCAATGCAGTGGTTTGATAATACAATCATTGTGGTGTCCAGGCAAAATCTGTAGATGTGTATTTGCTATGTAGTAGATGACAAGACCTAGGCTTTGTCACTTGCTTGTTCGCTGTGACTTTTTGTAAGCTTCACACAGTTGGTGAATGGCCAAATTTTTTTAATTAAATATTCATAATCTAACTTTTGTTCATGACACTTACCTGCCAGATATATATATAGCTGTATTCTCTGACGACCGACAGAATTTCAAAAACTCCCGGCAAACGCAGTGGTCGGCTAGGTGGTTAGTACCCATTCCCGCCTCCCGCTGGGAGGCGGATACCGGGAACCATTCCCATTTTGTCTATTCAGATTTTCTTCTGTCGCCGGTCGGTAAACATCTGTTTACAGACCTCCGCTTAGGATTTCGAAAACTTCATTTGTCACTTGAGTATTTGGATTGTCTTTTGGTTTCGGACTTGGCTTAGTGATTTGGCATACGCTATTGTGGTTTGGATTTTGATTTTGGCTTTGATTTTTCTTAGAATTGAGATGTCTGGATCTAGTTCTACTAGTTTCAGGGTGTGTGGTGTAGAGAATGTAAGGTGAGGCTACCAAAAGCATCGGTAGATCCTCACACAGTGTGTGTGAATTGTAGAGGCATGTTTGCTTGTTGGATGATAGGTGCAAAGAATGTGAAGTGTTAACTGATGTCGAATGGAAGGCGTATGAATCTTACATTCGTAAGCTTGAGCGTGACAGAATTAGGAGGTCTTCCTCCAGGAGTGCTTCTGTTAAAAGTCAAAGTAAAGTTGCTCAATCTAAACATAAATGTAGAACATGCTACGCATCAACCCTATAATTTCTCCTTCAGATAAGGAAGTGATGGTTACCGAAGGGAATGCCTCTCTACCATTTTAGAATCGATTCGGAACCTTGAATCGAAAATGAAAGTGCTACAATCTAATGTGCAAAAGTGTAGTGATAATGTTAGTGCCCCTAGTGAAGTGGAGGGGGCGTCAGATCGGTCCTATAATGCCTCCAGGTTGTAGACCTCTGTCGGACTCCCAGAACACAGGGAATGGACTGTCGAAGGCCGAAGGAGGGTTACGGGAATTAAACACCGGTCTGGCGTCCCTTCGGCAGATCCTGAAGACGCATCCCAGGCTGCCAAAGATCGCGCGCAAGCTCGAATCTTGAAGGAATGCTTCTCTTCCTCCGAGACGTCCTCACCTCACCCGTGGGTGGGAAATCTCGGAAGACCTCTCCGACTGAGAGTGGTAAGGAAGACGTAAGGTGTCGCAACAAGCGGCCATCGTCTTTCTCGCCCTCTTAGGAAAGGTCTTACGGAAGAGTACGCAGCCTCTCCAAGTGAGAGTTGGTAAGGAAGACGTAAGACGTCGCACTGGTGGCCATCGTCTTTCTCGCCCTCTTAGGAAGGTCTTACGGAAGAGTACGCAGCCTCTCCAAGTGAGAGTGGTAAGGAAGACGTAAGACGTCGCACTGGCGGCCATCGTCTTTCTCGCCCTCTTAGGAAAGGTATGATGGAAGAGGACGCTTCATCGGGAGATTGAGAGCGTCCTCCTCCTCGATTTACGCTTCGGTCTTCTCCGGAAGACTTCGAAGACAGTATCCCGCACAGATTTAGGACGCTTTCTGAGCGTCCTGATTCGAGTCCGGAGAGAAGGAAGAAAGGCGTCCCCTCGCCCATCTTCTTCTCAAAGGTTCATTCCATCATATGGTTCTTCACCATCAAAAAAAAAGACTCTCGAAGCGATTTGTCAACAGTTGGATACTTTTGTTTTTCGCCAAGAAAGAGGAAAGATCATGTAGTCGTAAAAAAGATCTTTGGCTACCCGTCAAGAAATCTAGACGTTCTCCTGCGGGCTTTCTCTTCGTTCTTCGTCTGATCCGTCGCCTTCTAGACCTCATCGACTCAATCAGGAACGCGCAAGCAGTCCTGCTGAGAGAGTCTCCAGAAGTATTGGCGGTAAAGAAAACCCAAGACAATAGGTGCCGCACAGGCGGCCGCCCGCCGTCGTCTTTTCCCAGAGTCGAAGAACGTTCAAAAGGACGCGGCCAGAAATAAAATTGGGAGGAATTGATCTTGACTTACAGGAAGAGAATATTCAACAAAACAAACACTTTGCTAACCAGGACGCTTCTCGGGACGCTCGGGGTCGGAAACGTCGGCTGGAGAGACTTCAGACGCACGATATTAGTTCAGAAGAAGGATATGAAGATGAATATGAGACGTTTTTGAGGACGCGAGGCGTAGGGCTAGTAAGGACGCTCGTCGTCCTTCATATCGGTACGCGTTCCAGGACGCAAATGAGGACGCTTTTCCAGGACGCAAATGAGGACGCTTTCCAGGACGCAAATGAGGACGCTTTCCAGGACGCAAATGAGGACGCTTTTGAGGGCGTTAGGTGTCCGATGCATAAAGTCACCCTGAGAAGAAAAGAACAGGTCCGTAGTCAGAAGGTTAAACGCCATATGCTTCAAGGTAGTAGGAACTACAATATCAGTGCTCGTCAAGAGAAATCGTATGACGTCAGTTTGGAAAATTCGGAGAGAAAGTCAAGGTTAGGAGAACATAGCAGACTCTCCTCTTCAAAATTGTTTCCAAACACAAAAACCTACGGTTCGAAAGGGAGGTGAAACTTTGGTTTCTTCTCGTTCAATGCAGAATAAGGCTATGTCTCCATTAGAAAATAAATCGTCAAGCGAGGCTGTTTCGGAAGAGGAGGAGGATCCTACACCTCATCCTCTGTGGATTATAAGACTTTGACTCGTCTTTTAAAGATTTTTGTTTCCCGAGAAGTTCCGAGCTCCATTTCCTCCTCTCTCCACCTTCGCAACTAACCTCTTCGAAGGCAAGGAAGACTCCAAATTTTGTCAAAATGGCCACTCGCTCTCGACTAAAAGGGCTTTTAAAAGAATCCATGATGGATGGAATCCAAAAAGACAAAGGGCAAGACTTCTTTTGCACTTCCCCCCACAAGGCTTAGTGGAAGATCGGGGAAGTGGTACGAGACAGAAGAGGAAGCAGGTTTGAGAATCCCCGCTTCCGCACAAGGGGATTTCGCCAACTTAGTGGAAGCTCCTAGAAGATCTTTCGTGGACAATGCGGAGATAGATCACCATCTCAAGGCCTTTATAAAACTTTGGAAGTTTTTAACTTTCTAGATTGGTGTTTGGGCGTCTTGGATGTTCAGTCTAGAAGCCCAGATTCCATCTCATTGGAGGACTTAGCGAGTATTTTTGTCATGCATGGACAGAGCAGTAAGAGATGGCTCCGACGAACTGGCATCACATTTTGCGTCGGAGTCCTGAAGAAACGCGCACTCTTCGTAGCTTCACAGCTAAGTCAGTTGTCGCCAGCGCAAAAAGCAGAATTGTTGTTCGCTCCCTTTTCTGCTCATCTTTTTGCACAATCGATGGTAAAGGATTTATCAGTAAATCTCAAAGAACGAGCGACGCAGGGACTTATTGTCTCGGTCTTCGAAACGTCCTGCTGATCAGATGTCTTCAAGAACCACGCAAGCTTCTAGGAAGAATTATAAGCCCTTTCGTGGAAGAGCCTCTTCAAGAGCTGCTGCTCGAGGGAGGAGTTTCCCTAGGGGCAGAGCCCCCTCTCAAAAACCAGGGGAAAGAAATGACTTTCCAGCCCTCCAGACACCAGTCGGGGCGAGGCTCGCTCTATTTCGCCGAAGCATGGAGGATAAGAGGGGGGCGAACTCTTGGTCACTCGAAGTGATCGAGAAAGGTTACAAAATCCCGTTTCTATCGAAACCACCATTAGCATAGAGCCAATAGACCTTTCGCCCTCTTATCAGGATTCAAAGCAACAGATCTTATTAGACCTTTTGGATCAGATGTTGGAAAAGAGAGCAGTAGAAAGAGTCGTGTCACGGAACTCTCCAGGCTTCTACAACAGGCTTTTCCTGGTTCCGAAGCCACTCGGGAGGATGGAGACCTGTCCTAGACGTAAGCAGGCTGAATCTTTTTAGTAAGGAAAATAAAATTCAAGATGGAAACTGCACAGTCTGTTTTAGCTTCCCTGAGACCAGGAGATGGATGGTGTCCTTGGATCTCCAAGATGCCTATTTCCATGTTCCGATACATCCTCGGTCCAGGAAGTTCCTCAGATTCGTTCTGAAAGGACAGGTCTTCCAATTCAGAGCTCTCTGTTTCGGGCTGAGTACAGCCCCTATGATATTCACGCTTCTGATGCGAAATGTAGCAAGATGGCTCCATCTCTCAAAGATAAGAGTCCTCACTCTATTTTAGACGATTGGCTGATCCGGTCCACGTCAAAGGAACAGTGTCTGGAGGACCTACATACGACATTACAGCTGACGAAAGACCTGGGCCTTCTGGTCAACTTCGAGAAGTCCCATCTGATTCCCACACAGTCCATCGTGTATCTGGGGATTCAGATGGATTCAGTGGCTTTTCAAGCATTTCCATCCATAGAACGTCAGCTAAAATGCTTAGAGAAAGTATCGGTCTTCTTAGAGAAGGAAATATGCTCGGCGAGGGAATGGATGAGTGCTGGGGACCATTTCCTTGCTGGAGAAATTTGTTTCTCTGGGAAGGCTGCACCTCAGACAGCTTCAGTTTTTCCTAGCAGACAAACTGGAAGAACAAGAAAGACCTAGACGAGATTTTGAGAATCCCTCAATCGATCAAAGAGCATTTGAAGTGGTGGTCCGATCCCGTCAAGCTATCGGAAGGATGTCCCCTCAAAGTTCTGAGCCCAGACCTAGTGTTGTTCTCAGACGCGTCCATGACGGGCTGGGGAGCAACACTGGGGGAGGAAGAAGTGTCAGGCCTCTGGCGAGGGGAACAGAGGTCTGGCACATAAACCTCAAGGAGCTAGAGGCGATTCGTTTGGCACTTCAATGCTTCGAGTCAAGGATTGTGGGACGAATTGTACAAGTCAACTCGGACAACACCACGGCGCTGCATATCTCAAAAAACAGGGAGGAACTCTATCTCGCTCCCTGTTCAGGAGGGTAACGATGGAAATCTTACTTTGGGCGAAGCTGAGAATGTAACGATTCTAACGAGGTTCGTTTCAGGACAGCAGAACGTTCGTGCGGATCTCCTCAGCCGTCAACATCAAATGCTTCCAACGAATGACTCTCCATCCAGAGATCTGCAAGGAGTTGTGGAAACTTTGGGGACGCCCACTGGTAGACCTCTTCGCGACAGCAAAAAACGAAGAGGCTTCCTATTTACTGCTCTCCGGTTCTAGACCCAGGAGCAATAGCAATAGACGCCATGCTTTGGAATTGGAAGGGATGGATCTCTACGCCTTTCCTCCATTCAAACTCCTGGGAGAGGTAATAAGGAAGTTTGCGGCGTCGGAAGGAGCAAGAATGACGTTTGATCGCCCCCTTTTGGCCTGCAAGCGACTGGTTCACAGAGGCCATGTCATTTCTGGTAGATTTCCCAAGGACACTTCCAGAAAAAATCGATCTACTCAGACAACCCCACTTCGAGAGGTATCACGGAAACCTCTCCGCTCTGAGTCTGACTGCATTCAGACTATCCAAAAGTTGGCCAGAGCGAGAGGTTTTTCAAGATCGGTGGCAAGAGCTATTGCCAGCGCTAGAAGAACATCTTCCCAAGCTGTCTACCAATCGAAGTGGGCTGTTTTTCAGAGGTTGGTGTAGAAGGCAAAATATTTCCTCCTCCACGACCTCTGTGAGCCAGATTGCTGATTTTCTCTTACATCTTAGAGAGATAGACAAACTTTCAGTGTCAACGATTAAAGGCTACAAAAGTATGCTATCAACGGTCTTTCGACACAGAGGCTTGGATTTATCAAATGATAAAGATCTTCACGATCTATTGAGGTCTTTTGAAACATCAAAAGCTCCACGAGACAAGATTCCCTCATGGAATTTAGATGTTGTCTTAAAGTTTTTAATGTCAGCCCCATTTTGAACCTATGCACGCTGCCTCTTTGAAAGATGTAATAGGAAAGCTATTTTCCTAACCGCTTTGGCAACAGCTAAGAGGGTTAGCGAAATCCAAGCTATGAGTAAACTGTGGGTTTCAGAGCAACACAATGCAGTGTGTTCGCTGAGCCCCACCCTCGTTTCTTAGCGAAGAACGAAAACCCATCCAACCCCTGGCCTAGAAGCTTTGATATCAAGGGGTTATCATTTGTTCGTCGGACGAGAGCCGGAGAGAGTTTTGTGCCCTGTCAGAGCTCTCAAATTTTATCTGGAAAAGACCAAACAATGTAGAGGCCCTTCAGACAACCTGTGGTTTTTGGTTTCGGTTCAAGAGGCCGGAAATTACCAATGTCTAAAACGCACTGGCGTTCTTCTTGAGAAATACCATCAGGGAAGCTCATTCATCCTGCACGGATGGTGATCTTAAACTGCTAGTAAAATAATGCTCACGAGGTTAGAGCGGTAGCTACTTCGGTGGCTTTTCAGAAAAATATGGCACTCAGTGAATATCCTGGGTGCCACATTTTGGCGAAGCAACTCTGTGTTTGCTTCACACTACCTCAGAGATGTGAAGGCGACATATGAGAATTGCTACTCGCTTGGACCATACATTTCCGCGGATACAGTATTGGGGACGAGAAGCAATACGAACCCCATTCTTTAGAAAATGAATGTGTGTGATTTTAATTATGGGTTTTGTTTTTACGGTCGTAGGGTTGGCCGCTTGAGGCGGTCTCTTCCCTTTAATTAGCCTGAAAGTTATGAAATACTAACTTTAGTGAGGCTAGGTTAGGTGGTATTTTTTATGCTTCGTTGTCTTCAGTATGGTCAATATGGTCTAGTCACATTGTGGTCACGCTCCCGTTGACAGATCATCTAGAAACTATCCAGCTATACAGGTCACTACCTTGCTGGAAATTCTAGTTAAGCAGAAAGCAGGCTTGGGTGACAGTAATCACGAAGTCAGCTATGCTAACAGGTAGGGAACCAAGATGTCAATCATCTGCATGTGAAAAATGTTTCCAAAAACTCCTTCTATTCTGTCCCATTCCCACCTCCAATGGTGGGATTCAGCTATATATATATCTGGCAGGTAAGTGTCATGAACAAAATGATATTGTCATGATACAATAAAGTTTGTTCATAACTTACCTGACAGATATATATAATTTCAAGTACACCACCCACCTTCCCCTCAGGGGGACAGTGGTAAAGAAAATCTGAATAGAAAATGGGAATGGTTCCCGGTATCCGCCTCCCAGCGGCGGGAAATGGGTACTAACCACCTAGCCGACCACTGCGTTTGCCGGGAGTTTTGAAATTCTGTCGGTCGTCAGAGAATACAGCTATATACATATATATCTGTCAGGTAAGTATGAACAAACTTTATTGTATTCATGACCAATATCATTTTTACAATACTGAGAGGTGCTGGTACTGATTACGCCAGTCCACGTTCACCTCCTTCTATCTTAGATTGTTGCCCACAGATCTATGGACACGTTTTCCCTAGGTTCTGTGGTGGCTCCCCAATAGGTTGTGTAACTCATAGTTGCCCTTAACAGGGGACCTTTGTATCTTACCTAAGATGATTGTGTGGATGAGAGAATGAGTGAGTTGGCTGGTCTCCTTCTTTCTCTTGTACCTTTCCTTCTTCCTTCGTGCTGTTTAGGGAATTGACACGTCATTTGCTGGACTGGTCTGATACAGGTGAGTAAGGTAGTCATACTGGTAGTGTGGTCGTGCAATATACAAATATCTTGCCCGCTATTTGGTAGCATAGGCTCAACTCCTTGGCAAGGAGGAGTCGGGAGTAATACAAATCCTAGTGTCTTGGTTTGTTATTGGACAGTCAAAGTTTCTCTTTGGTTCCCTATACAATGGTTATCCCATATATCATTGTACGTCACTCAGGTTCTGATGGTTAGATATAAATTTATCTAGCTGCTCAACGGGCTTCAGTCCCTCTCCAAGAACTATATATTTCTTTTGAGAGCTGGACTGGTGGGTAGGCCCCCAGCCGGTCTAGGATGTCTTATACCTCCCTCCAAGTATGAGTCTATCCTACTGTTAAGACCGAAGGTTTGTTCGCATCTGAACAAATGACACATTTTCTAAGACAATTTGTGTTTTTCAAAGCTACAAACCTGAGGTCTTAACGTTATACTGCCCACCTCTAGCTGCCCCTTTGTTTGTTAAGTCATCCTGAGTTGGGAAAGACTGGCGTAGGTGCATGGTCCTTGCCCACTCTTCACCCGATCTACGCATGCGTTGCCAGATACCACAAGATTCCTTGCTTTCATCTGCTTTTTAACTGGATCCAGCTAGGCACTAGAAATTATCTTATTGTTAAGACCTAAGGTTTGTAGCTATGAAAAATTCAAATTTTCTTTGAAAATTTGTCATATTTAAGAGTATTACTGGCATGAGCTGGAAACACTCATTGAAGCATGGTAACAAGGTCATGATTATGGTGTCTATTGTTGGTGGTTGTGGAAAGGGGAAGGGGAGGGAGGGTGGGATGATGGCACGATTCCTTCCCATTGCCACGATAAGTGCATAAGCTACACTATGAAGCTGTCAGCCAGAAGTATCCTTAGGTGTCTAGTCTGAAAAAAAGTAACAGACTAGCTCAGTTACCAGGGGCAGATCATATGTTCAGAGTATTCCTAGTACCTGTACATGATGGAAAGGCTGTTTTAGGTTAGGGAAACATTGTTGATCAGCTTGTTGACTGCATGACTAAACAACTCTCAGTGTTTTGCTCTCCTGCCGCTTATCCTATTTTATAGGAGTCTACCATACTCTACACATGTAGCCTATGGGACTGGGAAGGTGGGTGGTAACAGCAATAAGTGTCATTTTCTTTAGTCAACCTGTCCTTCCTAAGGAATGAGTATCCATGATAAAAGCAAAGGTTTGTATCTTCATAAGAATGGATTGCAAATTTTTGATAAAATTTCCCTTTTTCATAGATATGCAAACCTGAGGTCTTCTATCATAATCCTATTCATAAGCCACCCCTTATTTTTCCATGTTGCTAAAGGAAAAAAGTAAAGTCTGACTGTCAAGAGCAAGTGGGTGGGTTTGCACACCCTTGCTGCTGCTGCTACATAAAAGTACCACATTACAAAGCTTATATTCTTGCTCCCTTTCATCTTTTCTTTCTTTTTATAAACTTATGTCTTGTGTGCTTTGGTATGTTCAATTAATTGAAAAGTTAACTTTGACTTTTTTGTTCTTCCCCCAGTGAAAGTTGGTGGTGTACGCATTGCCCAGAAAGCAAAATTGGAAGATGGAGTCGCATCAAAGCCACGGAAGAACAGTGAAAATGGTGAAGATGAATTTAAAAGGTCTGTGATTGAAAAATGCTCAAGTTTCTCATTTTTAATCATCTTAAGGTTTTAGTGTTCAGATAAATTAACAACTCCGTTTTTTATTTTCTTTAAAATTACTTAATACTTATCTCTGCAACTATTTTATTGGGTGCCAAGGGGTTTCCTAGATATGCTAAAAGAAATGGTTAATATTATAAATATTTTAACAACATATGAATAAAGTATATAAGTAAGTTTTGTATATGTAGATATCAGTGGCATTATGTTCTTATACAAGCCTTTTCATTTATGTTATTCAAAGTATTCACTTGAATTCTTTGTTAATTTCATATAGTAATACTTGGCTTCTTTGTTAATTCCATATAATTTGTTAGTGTTCAGTTTAGGTAGCAATGCCATTGCTTAGTTTTATTGTACTACATGAACCAGAAGGATTCATCTGGTACCAGAAAAATCACTTGTCACCACCACATCACTGCAGTCAATGTGTGTGTGGCCCCTATATATTATCAGAGCAACAAACTAGTATAATGTAAGGAAATTTAAGCCTTCATGTAGGTGTTGGTTACTTGGTGCATACTAGCCAGGGACCTGTACTAGCACTCTACAGCCTTATCCATATATATATAGTTCACCTTTAAAATTACACCATAGTATTTAGATTGATATCTTTTCATTCCTGTTATGATATACGCTGAGGAGTATTATTGCTGTGCTGCATGATCAATCTCAGAGAAACTGTTGACTCAGTGTAATTTTTACTATGACTTGTCAAAAAGTACTGGTATGCTGTATTTTTAGTTTACAATACTTCAGTATTCTGCTGTCTACCCAATCCATGTAGACATCTAAAATTCTTGTTTTATATCAGAGTTTAGTATGTATATTGTGCAATCCCAGTTGATTTTTTTTATATTCATATTTCCCTTTAGTCTTATTGTTTTGTCAAACTTCTTTAACTCAACAGTCACCAATTTCCACTATTGTGAGAACAAATCCCTTAAGCAAGTCTATGAGTGTGTAGATATGTGATTTGGTGGTCTTGCTAAGCTAATTTTTTGGTGAAGAGCAATGAGAGAGGTTTCATTTGGCACATTTTCCTTTTCAGTCCTCTCAAGGCACCAGTTATGATTCAGACGCAGGTTATGGGGAAACCAGAACGAGACTTTCCTGTAGCAGCAGTAAAACACACACATGAAAAGCCTGTTCCTACACACGAGACACGTACTGCTCATATTTCGAAGCCTTCTCAAATCCAGCAACCAAGGAAATAGATTATGGCAGCATAGTACTTCACTCAAGAGCCTGTGGAATTCTGTATTATTTTAAGAAAAATTTTTTGTGATGTTTGAATGTGTCTTGGATCAGCTGTATTTTTAAGGAATACTTGGTAAGTAATAGAAGCAATGATGATTTGATGAAGTACAGTAATGAACATTACTAATTAAGTAAGGAATGAGGCAGTTGCTCTGATAATTTCACAGAAGTTATTTTTCATTGCTCACGAGAACAGAAATAAGGGACGTACTAATTTTGTGGTAATTGGTTAGTGCCATGGTACTTCAACCTAACATTTAGGAATTTTGCTGTTTTGTTAAGTATTTGATAACTATCAAGGTTAGCTATCAGTTATGCATTGTTTATTTTGAGAAATACAGACCACAGAGCTTTTTGTGACTGCATGGGTCTTGTTTTCTGTATATTATGGTAAAATGGGTTTTCAAGGATATCTTCGTGGGGTTTGTATATAACTCGCTCAAATCATCAGGGGATTACATGTAAAGTTAGATTGGTTCCATAGGGCTTAAAATTAAAATGTTGCCATTTGTTCATGCTTTGTATTTGGAATATAGTTGAAATCTTTTATGTCTGACATTTACATTGAAGTTATGCAAAGTTATATTTATATAGTATGTTTAGAAATATGCTGTGGGCAAGGAAACTCATGTAGTTTGACAATTTAACATGGTTTGTATTAAGGCTTGCAATTGTTTTGCTTGATTAGTAATAGAGATATGGAATTTTCAAGGTGGAAAAAGTTTTCTTTAGGTGTAGGATGTTTTGAGAATATTTAAAAAGATTTTAATGAAAATAAAACCAAATAAAAATTAGCAGAAGTTAAGGCTACATAAATAAGTACAGAAGTCAACTTACCTCCTTCAGCTTTTATACTCTTTAAATCATCATAAAAGTCTGATGCTTACCATGAAGTTCTTCTTTAGGTAATGTTTAAAGTGTTAACATTAGTGCATTTTTCATTACCTACCCACTCTGTTCTCAGTAGAATTTATCTGCATAACACTAGCGAACATAGATATTTTTGTTACCCATTAAAGTGGCCTTTAGATGATACTTGTTAAAATATAAGAATTAACAAATATATGATGTTGAGTTTTGACAGTTCATATAGTTATAGGAAGTCACAACTGTCGAGTCTTAAGGCAGAAGATTATTCGCTTGCTATGGACAAACTGAAAGTGGAAGACTTGATTTGGTCTATATTTCTTTTACATTTTAACAAGCCTTAAAAACTCAAGTAAGAAATGTATAATTTGCTTAATAGAAGTATCACGTCACTGAAAAGTGAGATAAATTTAAAGTGCTTTTAAATGCTCTGCTTTAAATTTTTTTCTTTTGTTAAGTTGACATTTCATGTTTACTGGCGGATATTACTGGTTAATGGCCTGAGATCCAAGTTTAAGATGTAAAAAATTTAATGAAGCTTTGCAATTATTCAGTTACGAAATGGACATCAGAGTACAAATCTCTTTCAACTACATATAACAAAAGTTATGAAAACTTTAGTAATAGCAATATGTATGTCTTTCAAAAAACAAAAGTATTTGGTGCAGTTTTTTATTTGGTGCATGTATCAGATTGAAAAGTTGTCAGGGCCCTCAGTGTCAGTGGATACTTATGAGATAGTGTTTCAGGTATCAATAATTTATTTCCCTTTGCATATGTGATGAATTAGAAGTAGAACTTGTACTTTTATACTGGAAAGAAATTCTTTGTGATTAAAAATCAGGTTTCAGTAACAAATAGAATATAGGTGTTTTGGCCATGAATAAGTGCTCGTCTCTGAAAATATCGTTATGTAAGGTGAGTGAATGCTGTGAAAACTAGAGGTGATGCATAGACTGAAAGTACATGCAGTTTATAATTATGTCGTCTTTCACAGGGCACAAAAAAGGGATAGTTCATTGTCGGTGAGATAGCTAATTATATTTTATCTGAAGAGCTAAGTAACTTGTAGGTAGTTCAGAAAATATGCAAAGCAAATTTTCTCCGCTCTTATTTTAAACTTATTTTTTCAGTTAAGTTCAAGTTCCTCTACGTTATACAGAAAAATGTATATTCATCTAGTAGCTCAAACTTGGGGATTACACAGTATGAAAGATGATAGTGAGTTCTTTAAGACTTGTGCCCTGGTGAATGTTTGGGGGTAAAGCTTAAATATTTCCACCTTTATACTGTACCTATAAGCTTTATAGTTGTTAAGAATAGGTAAATATAATGAAAATTATGAAAAGTTGCTTCCCTTTTTGGTTAGCAAGAACAAGAAATGCCATTAACATTTGTGCTTCACAGATTTCAGGTACTGGTACATTGAAGCCTTACCAAAATTTAATTTGTACAATGTGAAGTTTTAGTATGTTCTTTTAAGTTCATACTGCTTTCCATGTAAAACAAGCAGTTTTGCTTGACAGTAGTTAATTTACTTTCCACAAGAGGACCACGTTGGTAAATTTCTTCATAGCTTTAGCATTCCAGTTTATTATTTGGGATCATAAATGCATTTCTACATACAGCTTTCTTTGGGCTTTGTTAGATTTCCATAAATGTAAAAAGGTTGTGGGTGTCAATTTAAATAAATGGATAAATAAAAAAAATCAGTATATTTTTATACATTAGTTGAAACCTACAATACTTATGGATACTTCAGAGAAGAAATTGTTCCTTGCAGTCTTGAGTATGTATCAGTATTTTTTTTTAGTTTGGACCAAACAAAATTACCCCTTTTTTATTTTCTTATGTTCCTGAATGGCAGTAGTACTTATAAGGTGAAGCATATTTGCAATTGTGGACTAAGCAATTCCCTTCAGTAGTTTCACTAATGACTTTTGTATGTGCAATTTGCCTAGTCTGGCTTATATTATTTGCTAGTCATTAATAATTTTGTTTGGTTCATTGCACCTGAGGATGTCCATATTGGTTTTAGAAGTAGACAGGTTTTGAGAACAATTTCCAGTTGTAGATTATTGTAGGGAACATAATTTGTTTAAATTCTTAAGTTGGTTTCAAAAGAATTGCCAATGAACTTGTAATGGAACTAATATGATGGTTGTGGTAATTATTTCATCATTTCCTTTTGGTAGAGGTTGAGTTAGTGTATTTTCCTAAAAGTATTGTAGTAACTTAAAAAATTGGGTATAGATATTGGTACTAGAGCTGTGTGATGAGTTTCTATTTGGTTAAGAATTTTTATTCACTGGAAATCGCTTTATTAAAATGCTAAAAAACACATGCCTTTTTTCCCCTTTTTGGTAGAAAGTAAGTGAATTTTATATATTAAAGGCCATTTTTGTTTTGGGGGAAGGTGGGGAACCTGACATGTTAGCTGCAATTTCCAGGTGAGTAAATATTCTAAGTTTAGGTATTCCATATTTGTTCTGCAGTTTAATTGCTTGCTGGACCTCTTCTAAACATTGCTATCATAAAACTGTTTGCACATAAATTTAGCTGGCCAAGGGAAATGCTCTGGCATTGCTAACCATGCAAGATATTAGGTATGCTTTTGTTTAGCACAAAGTCTGCATGATCTCAGAAGTTGTCTGATAAGACCAAGTGCACAGGATTTGTAAGTCTTGACAGGGCCAGTATATATGGTATGCAAAATTAATTTTACTTTGGTCTGCACCAAACTAACTAAAAGCCCATCCACACAGTAAAGCTCGACGACCTCTGTTTTGATGTGACATCAGAAGTGGAGAAACAGCAGATAAGGTTCTGACTTTTGCTGCTTCTGACGTCTCATCGAACAAAGTTTGTTGGGCAAAGCTTAGACCATGCGGATGGGTCTTTAGCCTCATTTGTTGGCAACAGATGTTTCCATATATTTAATATAAAGGAAGGTAGTAGCAATGTAAGTATCAAGACTGGAAGCAGGCCTTTGTAGTGTGAAGGTTTAGCTGTTTGTTATAAAACAGTAGTTTAGTATATGTAATGCTTTCGATTGTCAGAGTATCTGATTGTTATATTAATTATGTTTGGTTGCCTACAGATTACTGGGCAAGCTTAGAGTCTATTGAGTGTCTACAGTAAAAAGAGCAAATTTTGTCTTGTGGCTTAAGCTATTGTCACATTGACCAATCTCTGGATATGTGCAATCAGAAAGTCTCTTGACTGGCTGGTGAGACTTCCTATGGGTTGAAATTCTCAAACCACACATTGAGGTGTACTGGGCAGGCATTCTGAGTACGTGTAAGGATGTCACCACACAATCTACACTTCTTATTTACAACACATATTTTGATTATGGACAGGTACCTGATTCCTTTTGTTCTGGTTGTTCGTGCCCTGCAAACAACATAGTTGTGGTGGTTGCCAGCGAGTCCCTCATTTAGATTGGATCTGCATCAAGTGGCTGAACTAGAGACAGTAAGGTGGGAGTAGGAATGGTGTTTATCTTTCTCCAAGTCGGGAGTTTTTCCTGTCCTTTCTAGGTCTGTGGACTGCTAGGAAGGTGGCGTTTTAGTTTCACTGCATAATAATGTGGGAGCTCTGGTCTTGCTCCCTCCAGGGACTGATCTCTGGGAGATATAGTAGGTGGTCTAGTCATAATGTCTTGTGGATATACATCTACAAGGCTTTCTTCCTAAAGTTCTTCCAGTCACTGCTTTCATTCACAATTTCAGTTACGTACTTTCATTGAGGTTGAAATGAAGGCATTAAGATAGTTGTAGGAAGCATAGTTCTGCTTTCTCCCTTCTATCTTTTAGTTCTTCACCTCTTGACATGTGCTTTCACTATTAGTCAAGATTGCAAAATTTATCCTTGGATAAAGTTGTAGTGTTGTGAATGGACTTGGGCATCATGGTGTGATGAACTGATAGAGACTGTGGATGCTATTCCAGCACACACAGCATATTATGGATGCCATGCCATAGTAATTACTTCAGGTACCAGCAGAGATTAGATTTACATAGATTTATACTATGAGCATATGAATTTGAACAGATCTGTATAACAGGATGCATGATGCATGATCTTGTAGAATGGTTAGAGTAGAGTAAAACACCTTGGTCATCAGTAAGATGATTTTTTTTTTTTCAAAAGTCTTTTCCAAATGAAGATGTAATAATGACTTAAATATTAAAATCATATATTTATCAAAGCAATAAGGTACAGGTTATTAATATAACTCTAGATATGTCTTTCACAAGAGTATCTGCAACTTAATTATGTTAAGTATCACAACACGAAGTTATTGGATGATCATCGTCATAGTTTACATAAAGTCATCTGAATCTTCATCTGCAGCCTGCTTGTTAGTCTTCATATTTTCTTCAGAAAACAGAGAACTGTAGCTCCTGCAAGAATTAAGGCACATGAAAAGCAGGAATACAATTTTTTAGGAAATGCATGATCAAGTTATTTGGACTACAGTACTATACTTACAATACCTTAAAATACTCTAAATTTTCTTACTCGCTAGATGGTGACTAACCCCTTCACTCATTCATTCCCTATTACTGGCATGCATTATTATTTGGTTATGTCTGTGAATCAGCAGAAGATTATTTAAGGAAAAGGATTTTCAATAAAACTCAAATATTACGTAAACAACAATTACAAACTACTGATTCACAAAGACACCAACTTTGGTGCTTGAAAGGCAGGCCATTTTAGTTTCCCATGGAAAATAAAATTACCAGGTAGTTGAGTATATCTTAATTTAACCACACCACTGAGTTGATTAACAGCTCTCCTAGGGCTGGGCCGAAGGATTAGATATTTTTATGAGACTAGGAACCAACTGGTTACCTAGCAATTGGACCAACAGCTTATTGTGGGATCCGAACCACATTACCTTATATTGAGAAATGAATTTCTAATCACCAACATAAATTCCTCTGTTTCAACTTTGGCAGAGCAGGGAGTAGAACTCGTGACTACCGAATTGGTAGGCGAGCTTGTAACACTCGTCCAACGAGGAACTATTTCCAGGTGGTACAAGAAGCTTCTACTATATGGCTGTGACTATCATTCAGTTTCAAACTCTCAAGCTGACAGAGCTTTCATCCAAGTAAAAGGTTCTAATGTATGGCAATGGTTTATACTATCTACAAAAAAAACAACAAAATTCAAAACCCGTTGGACTGCTCAGTTAAAATTTTATACATATGCACTGTGATCTGTAGAGTGGTTGGTGAATTTGTGCAAATTGGTAGGGATTTGTCATCTGATGCATCATATAGAGTTAACATTCAAATTTCCTCTTGATGTTGAGTTTAACCAGACCTAGAAGAGCCTTTATTAGGCTCAGGTCTGGATAAACTAATCCTTTATAGCAAACAATAAACCAAACTAATACTGTAATATTTGCAGTTGGATGAGTTGCCAGACTGCAAACTGGCTTTGTTTTTGTAACAGTACTGTGCTCTCAAAAACTGAGAAATATAAATCAAGAGGATTTTCAGGGTGTCTACAGGGTCTTTGAAAACCCTCTGATTTATAGAGGATTTTCAGGGTGTCTACAGGGTCTTTGAAAACCCTTCGATTTATATTTCTCAGTTTCGAAGAATACATGACAAGTTACACAGTTTACAAAAACAAAGCCAGTCTGTGGCCTTACCATTCATCCAACTGCAAATAACATTAGACTTAGTTTGGCAACAAAATAGGTAACAAAAATTAATTATTTTTCAAGAACTAAACATCAAGAGGAAATGTGAATGTTAACTTTTTACATATGGCATATCCTACCAATGGCAGATACAGTGGTTCAGCTTGAGGTATGTAGAAACCTTATGAATTTCTGTCAGTGCGATTGGTTTTCTAGTTTGATGTTGCCATACTGAAGGTGGTCTGGAGATAATTACCAATTTTATAAAACGTGTCATAAAGACTGGCTACTAATGCCAGGAGTCAGGTAGTGGTTGTAAAACAGAAGGTATTCTAAAAGGCAACTCAAATTCTGTAGTAAACAAAAGTGCTCATTCCATCACCTTTGGGCAACATATCAACTACCTATCTAGTCTGTTGAAATGGATCTGGAGAAGACAAGCCTGCCTGACCTACCTATTACTTGTACCAAAATACAGGTAAAGAATTACAGGGAAGCTGGAGCAGTAAAAGGATAAGAATAACATTCTGCTCCTCCATAAAAAAAAATCATGGTAAGCTTTTGGCCCTTGGAAGCTCAGAAATGGAAAATGGGAAGCTTTTGGCTCTTGGAAGCTCAGAAATGGAAAATTATTTTAAGTACTACAGAACTTTAGGGGGCCATTTTCATCCTGACTGGGATCTACAAGACTGTAATAGCTTCAAATGCTTACATCAACAACAAACCCATGTGATGATATATGACCTGAATGCATCCATAATTCAAGTCTTCTATTCTGTCAAGAGTATTTAAGGATAGTTCAGGTGTTGACGGGTGTGGACATACACGATTTCCCTGAGACTAGCAAGCCACAAAGTGATGAGGCCATGGCAGTCAAAGCAGGAAAATGCATTATAGCAAAAACTTTTGGCAGAAGTTGACATCACAGGTTTCTAGTTACCCTGAACAGTGCAATGGTGTTCGTATATGAACAAATATCATTAGCTCTTATGAGTGATCTTTTATCAGTAAATCAACCAAACAACTGCGTTGATATTTTTGACTCTCATAAGACTGGCCTTAAGGGTCGGTTCTTAATGCATCTGTAATATTAAATTGAATAACCTGGAAATGTTAAGAAAAATTTTTCTCATGGATGTTTTTCCAAAACTTACGATGTCGCTTCTAAAATATCTCAAAATATATATTAAACCATAAAATATACTATAATTTTAAATGATGTTCTGCACTCTTGAATTTGGTCACTTGGGCTGTTCATCAAATACTGTTCTATAAATGAATTTTCAAACAAGACTCGTGTTTAGCAGCTAAAATTAGACAAACAATTAGTTTAACAGGCCCAGAAAATCATGATAATAAGCACAAGTGGAAGGCCTCAACCATAAGGGATTTGGACAAAAATGATCATGACAAAGGGAAGTGGAGAGCTCATTTAACAACCTAACTCCATAGAGGGAAAGGCAAATGTAAAACTTAAAAGATAATAACTGGCCAGACAATGTTATGGGTGATAAACAGGTATGCTACAAGAGGCCATAGAGAACATATGAAAAGTAAAACATGGGAAGCTAAACAGATGAGGCAGATAGAACCTAGCAAGGGGCCTATAAGTTCTGTCTACAGTGTGCTGCACAATGCATAATGCAAGGGTCCCCACAAAGGATTATAATACTGAAAATATTTTCACTTCCCTTCCAAAAATTAACTTTATTCTTCCATGACCATTTAACCCCCAGCCTTTGATTCAAACTTAAAACTTGTTGAGCTTACGTGATGACCCTATTCTTTTACTTCTCACTGTCAACCCACTGAAATTTTTATTTCAACATGCAGCTACAACTAATGCACATACTCCTATATAACAAGCTTCCTGTACACAGGACTTACTTGCTCTCCACTTGCCAAAATCTCCATTACCTTCTTCCTCCCAAACCACTGTCCATATATCC
>NC_087210.1:81227663-81247774 GCF_015104395.2 Macrobrachium nipponense | reverse complement strand
GTCCATATATCCATCTGGTTGGAGCCATCAAGGTGAATAAATGCTCCCTCATACAATATTCTATTTCACACAAGGTTAGTAGCAGTAGAGGGACTTAATGAATTTTACTTACTTAAGTTCTGCTTCCTTTTTTCTCTTTTCTAGTTCTTCTTTTTCTTTCTGTTGCCTTTCTTTAGCTTCCTTTTTGTTCAAGTTTCTTTCTTTTTTATCACGATCTTCTCTTTCCAATCTGAAGTCTGGATGGGCTTCTGTTTTGGTCTTATTTAACCGATTCACTATTTCATTTATTCTCTTTTCTAAACGAATTTTACGTACCTACAAAATACATAGGGAAGTAATATGCAGCAAATTTATATACTGAATTTGTAAATAATAGAGTATCTTAATCACCGGTGAAAAGTACTTCATAATATTGTAGAAAATTTTGGTATACAATGACTTGACTAGAATAAATGAATGCCTTTTCACAGTACTACAATAAAAGTACAAGGTAACACAAAACCTATTATATTCTAACAAGAGTAGTACAGGCCCTAAGCACAAACTGAGGCAGGTTTACCATCACTTATACTGAAAAATGTCTACAAGCAAGTCTTAATGTGACATTAATTCAATCGGCAATACCCACATCAGTCTTATAACATGAGAAAATTTGTTTAACCATTCAAAACTTCAAATAAATATATATAATTTGATCACCTATGTGCACATTTCCCTGAGGACATCATTAAGAATATGTTGGGTGTATCTTAAAATGATATTGTTAAGATACAATAAAGTTTGTTCATCTTACCTGGCAGATATATATATAGCTGTATTCTCTGAAGACCGACAGAATTTCTAAAAACTTACGACACACGTAGTGGGAGTAGGGTGGTAGTACCCATTCCCGCCGCTGGGAGGCGGGTATCAGGAACCATTCCCATTTTTCTATCAGATTTTCTATCTCCATTGTCTCCTGAGGGAGGTGGGTGGTACTTAAATATATATATCTGCCAGGTAAGTATAACAAAACTTTATTGTATCTTAACAATATCATTTTGTTCATGAAACTTACCTGTCAGATATATATATAGCTGAATCCCACCTTTGGCGGTGGGAGAGACAGAAAAGGATTTAGGAAACATATATATGTAGATGATTGACATCTTGGTTCCTTACCTGTTAGCATAGCTGACTTCGTGATTACTGTCACCCAAGCCTGCATCTGCTTCACTAGATTTTACCAACAAGGTAGAGACCTGTGTAGTTGGTGCGCTCTAGATGATCTGCCAACGGGGACGAGACCACAATGTGACTAGACCATGACCATACTCAAGAGGACAACGAGGCAAAACCACCACCTAAGTTAGCCTAACCAAAAACTCCCATATACCAAAGGCTAAAAGAAGGGAAGACCGCATTCGGCTGCCGACCCTACAACCATAAACATTATGAACATTAAAAACTCACCTACCCTTTTCTATGGGAAAGGATGAGTGCTACCTCCTGCCCCCAAGATAGTGTCTGCGGCGACGTATGGTCCAAGAGAGTAACAGTTCTCATATGTCGTTCTGACCTCCCGTAAATAGTGCGAGGCGAACACCGAGTTACTTCTCCAAAAACGTGGCACTTAAAATATCTTTGAGAGCCACCATATTTTTCTGAAAGGCTATAGAAGTCGAAATAGCCCTTACTTCATGAGCGTTAACTTTTAAAAGCTTAAAGTCACTATCTTGACAATAAGCGTGCGCCTCCTTAATGGTGTTCCTCAAAAAGAATGCCAGTGCATTCTTAGACATGGGCATATTAGGCCTCTTAACCGAACACCATAAGTTCTCCGCAGAACCTCTACACTCCTTTGTCCTACGAAGATATTCTTTAAGAGCCCTAACAGGACAGACTCTTTCTGGCTCTTGACCAATGATTTCTGCCATACCTTTGATTTCGAACGTCTTAGGCCAAGGGTTGGAAGGGTTCTCATTCTTAGCCAGGAATGACATACTCAAAGAGCAGATTGCATTATGCCCTTTGAAGCCGACGTGTTTACTAATCGCCTGTATCTCGCTAACCCTCTTCGCCGTCGCCAGAGCAGTTAGGAATACAGTCTTCTTCGGTCAAATCTCGCAAAGAGGCAGAGTAAATAGGTTCGAAGCGGTTCTTGACGTTTAAAAACTTGAGAACCACGTCCAGATTCCACGAAGGCAACTTAGCCATCGGTACCTTGGTGGTCTCAAAAAGATTTCAGTAGATCATGTAGGTCTTTATTATTAGCAAGGTCAAGACCTCTATGTCGAAAACTACAGACAAGACACTTCTGTAGCCTTTAATGGTTGACACTGCGAGCTTCAAATCTCGTCTGAGATAAAGAAGGAAGTCGGCGATCTGGCTCACAGAGGTCGTGGTAGAGGAAACTCCTTTCTTCCTACACCAGCTCCTAAAAGCTGCCCACTTCGACTGGTAAACCGCGATTGACGAAGGTCTTCTCGCGGTGGTGATAGCTTTAGCCACAGGTTTCGAAAAAACCTCTCGCTCTGGCCAACTTCTGGATAGTCTGAACGCAGTCAGACTCAGAGCGGAGAGGTTTTTGTGGTACCTCTCGAAGTGGGGCTGTTTGAGTAGATCTCTCCTTAACGGAAGAGATCTCGGAAAATCCACCAGGTAGGACATCACCTCTGTGAACCAGATCGCTGCAGGCCAAAAGGGGGCGATTAACGTCAACCTCGTCCCCTCCGAAGCTGTGAACTTTCTCATCACTTCCCCCAGAATCTTGAAGGGGGGGAAATGCGTAGAGGTCTAGGCCCCGTCCAATCCCATAACAGGGGGCGTCCACTGCTACTGCCCCGGATCGAGAACTGGGAGCAGTAAAGAGGAAGTCTCGCCGTCCTTGCGGTTGCAAAAACGTCCACCAAGGGGCGTCCCCAAAGACTCCACAGCTCCTGGCATACGTCCTGATTGAGGGTCCACTCTGTCGGCAGCAACTGACCTTGTCGACTAAGGAGATCCGCCCGGACGTTCTCGACTCCGGCAATGAACCTTGTCAAGATCATGATCTCTCTCGCCTTCGCCCAAATCAGAATTTCCTTCGCTAGAGCGAACAGGGAGCGAGAGTGAGTTCCTCCTTGTTTCTTCCAGTATGCCAGGGCTGTGGTATTGTCCGAGTTGACTTGAACTACTCGACGGGAGACTTTGTCCTGAAAGAACTGGAGCGCTAATTGAACCGCTGCCAGCTCCTTGAAGTTGATGTGCCAGGCTACCTGTTCCCCTCCTCCCGGTTGCCTGACACTTCCTCCCCCCCTAGTGTTGCTCCCCACCCCACCCCGTGGATGACGCGTCGGAGAACAACACTAGGTCGGGGTTCCGAAAGCTTGAGGGATATGCCCTCTGAGAGCTTTAACGGATCGAGCCACCATCTTAGATGGCTCTTCACCTCTTCTGAGATGGTTAAGATCATATCGAAGTTGTCCTTCTCTGTCCAATTGTCCGACAGGAAGAACTGAAGAGTCGGAGATGTAGCCTCCCCAGGGAAACAAACTTCTCCTCGAGGCAAAATGGTCCCCAGCAGACTCATCCATTCCTCACCGAGCATGAATCCTTTCCTAGAAAGGCTGACACTTTCTCTATGCCTTGTTGCTGACGTTCCTGGGACGGAAAAGCCCGAAAAGCCACTGAATCCATCTGAATCCCCAGATACACGATGGACTGTGTTGGGTCAGATGTGACTTTTCGAAGTTCACCAGAAGTCCCAGGGACGCAGCTAAAGACAGAGTCGTTTTCAGGTCCTCCAGGCACCGGGTCTGCCGAAGAAGCTCGGATGAGCCAGTCGTCCAAGTAGAGCGAGATCCTGATGTTGGAAAGATGGAGCCACCTCGCCACATTCTTCATTAAGAATGGTGAACACAAACGGGGCCGTACTCAGACCGAAACAGAGAGCCCTGAACTGAAACACCTTTCCTTTCAGGACGAACCGAAGGTACTTCATAGACTGGGGGTGTATCGGGACGTGAAAGTATGCGTCCTGAAGATCGAGTGATACCATCCAATCCCCCGGTCTTAAGGCCCCCAGAACTGACAGAGGTGTCTCCATCTTGAACTTTTGCTTTTCTATAAGAGGTTCAGACGACTTACGTCCAAGACTGGCCGCCACCCTCCCGAGTGTTTCGGAACAAGAAACAATCTGTTGTAAAATCCTGGCGTAGCCAGGTCTAAGACCTGTTCCACTGCTCGTTTCTCGAGCATCTGCTCGAGCAGATCGAAAAGAATCCTTTGCTTTTCTTGAGGATACGACAGGGGACAAGTCCCTGGGAGTGGAAGTCAGAGGGGGAGGCTTACGAACGGAATCTTGTACCCCTTCTCTATGATGTTGAGAGACCAGGTGTCTGCCTCTCTTTCTCTCCAGGCTCCTCCAAACAACTGAAGCCTGGCTCCTCCGGTGACTGAAGGCACGCATTCTCACTTCTTGCCCCTGGACTTAGCCGGGGCTCTACCTCTAGGAAGACCTCTTCCTCGGGGTACAGATCTAGCTGAAGATCCTCCACGAAAGGGCTTCTGCTTCTTGAGAGACTGAACTCCTGAAGACGTGGAAGGGACAGCAGGACGTCTCGACGACTGTGTCAAAAGGTCTTGAGTGGCTTTCTCCTGTAGACTTACTGCCAGATCCTTCACCAAAGCCTGGGGGAAGAGATGACTCGAGAACGGCGCATACAAAAGTTCTGTCTTCTGGTGCGGGAGAGACAGACTTAGCCGCAAAATTACAATACAGCGATCTCTTCTTCAACACGCCTGCTGAAAAATGAGATGCTAATTCCTCTGAGGCATCCCTGACGGCCTTGTCCATGCATGACAAAACACTGGACAGCTCCCCCAAGCTGATCGAATCTGGCTTACGAGACTGGTTGTCTAGCACTCCGAGACACCAGTCTAAGAAGTTTAAAAATACTTTCTAAGGATCTAAACAGAACCCCCTTCAACAGATGATCCATCTCTGACTTTAGTCCACGACACCTTCGCTGAGGCTAACAGAGCTCTTCTTGAGGCATCTACAACGCTGGCGAAATCTCCCTGTGCTGACGTCGGAACCTTCAAACCTAACTCCTCACCGGTTTCATACCACATCCCTGCCTTACCGCTAAGCCTAGACGGAGGCAGGGCGAAAGTGGTGCTTCCTTTAGCTTTCCTAGTCTCCATCCAAGTGTTAACTTTCCGGAAAGCCCTCTTGGTAGACAAAGACGTTTTCATCTTAACAAAACCCGGTGTCTTCTTAGCTTTCGACGACGAAAACTGCGATGGAGGAGAAGGAGGAGCAGAAGGAAGGAAGGTATCTCCAAAGAATCACGGAGCAGCCGAGCAAACTTGATAGTCTGAAGAAGACGACGTCGAGGGTTGTTCTTCATCAGCCTCCTCCGAAGAACAGCTCAATTCCCCTTCTTCCTTACCCGAGTTAAACTCCGAAGAAAGAGGTAGAAGACCTTTCACTCCAAGTCTCCTATCAGACCGATGACGAGAAGAAGAGGGTAACGTATCCTTAACAGAATCGTTAACCGATACAGGAACAGCAATCACAACTTGAGTAGAACGCGAAGTAGAAGGAAGAAGTGTAGCGTCATCTAAAGACTCGGGAACAACGTCCGATCGAGAGCGAACTTCCGTACTCGCGTCCAAGACGCTCTTACGACGATGTCTATTAGCTTCCATCGGAGCATCTAACCTAGCGTCCAACGAAGCGTCCAAATCAGCGTCCAACTGAGCGTCCAACGAAGCGTCCAAAGAAGCGATGAGCGGAGCGTCCCTCCTAGCGTCCCTCGAAGCGTCTCTACGATCGTCCCGCGAAGAGACAGGAATTGACACTTGACGAGCGTCCCGATGAACGTCAACACAAGCATGACGAAGCGGAGCGGTGCGTACCAAATTCCGTCCGTCAGAAACTAAAGCATCTTCATCAGAAAACGTCGATGTCGGAACCCCGAGCGTCCTCACGTCGAGAAGAGAGGGCAGAATGAAGAAACCTCTCTCTCTCCTGACGTTTACTTCCACCTCTAGACGAACGCTGGGGAGAACGAAGTCTAGACGATGAAATACCATGAAACGGGGACGAAAGACCAGCAGGCGGAGAAGACTGTCTTGATCTCTTGATCGGAAGTCTATCGTCCTTCTTACGGCCAGAAACAGTTTCCTTCTGCTTAAGTAAAGCATCCAGTTGTCGCTGCATAGCAAGGATTATCTCCGTCTGTGAAGGATCTATACGAGGAGAAGAGCCATGCCTGCGAGAAGGTGAGGGGCGAGGGGACGCCTTCTTCTTTCTCCCAGGAACAGCCTTTGCTCTAGAGCGACTGGGGCGCTCAAAGACGTCATCATCGGAAGACGACCTAGCCTTCTTCTGGGGCGGAAAGGACACGCTTTCCGGAGAAGAATGCCAATCAGACAAAGCATGACGTGAAGCGTCCTGATCTTGAAACGTCCTCTTCAAAGGTCGCGAATCCGAACGAGATTCCACCCCCCCCCTTGCGCGGGGAGGACGCGTCGGAAGACGAGAAACAATCCTTTAGGACACGTGCTCGAGCACGCTCCTTAGCAGCCTGGGAAGCGTCAACAGGTACTGCTGAAGGGACGTCAGATCGGTGGGGGATCCCCGTAACCCTCCTTCGGCCTTCGACATGCCCTCTCCCTGAGTCCTGGGAGTCCGGCAGAGGTCCCAGCCTAGAGGCGCTATAGGGCTGATCTGACGCCCCCTCCACTTCACTAGGGGCACTATCACTACCTTAGCACTTTCCCTGTTTTCAAGGGCTAGAACCTTAGATTCCAGAGTTTTTCAAAGAATCTAAAATAAGCGAAAGGGCATTACCCTCCGCAGACACCACTTGAGGGCCCGAAGGCAACACTACGAGGTTAGGAGTCACAAAATCTAAAGAAGGGTTAGAAGGGGTTACATTATTACCCTGTCTACTACCCGATTTACTCCTGGAGGAAGACCTCCTGATCCTATCACGCTCTAATTTATTTACATAGGATTCATAAGTCTTCCATTGAGCATCATTCAAACTTTCACACTCCGTGCAGCGAAAATCATACCTACACACTTGCCCCCTACAACCTTTACACACTGTGTGAGGATCAACCAAAGCTTTTGGTAACCTCACCTTGCATTCGTCTTTCATACACACTCTGGCACTAGCCGAACTAGAACCTGACATATTTAAGGAAAAAACCAAGCCAAAATAAAAAACAATCCAAAGTCACGTATGCCAAGCTATCGATCCAATAACAAATAACCAAAAAGTCAAGAGGATACTCAAGCAAAGAAAGTTCTCCAAAATCCTGAGGCGGAGGTGCTGTAAACAGATGTTTACAACACCGGCGACAGAAGAAACCTGATAGAAAATGGGAATGGTTCCTGATACCCGCCTCCCAGCAGCGGGAATGGGCTACTAACCACCCTACTCCCACTACGTGTGTCGTAAGTTTTTAGAAATTCTGTCGGACTTCAGAGAATACAGCTATATATATATCTGACAGGTAAGTTTCATGAACAAAACTTAATTTAACTAGCATACCTCCTTATCACTATGAAATCCAACTTGTCCAACATCCATTCCGGCCGTTTTTCTTAAATTTGACCACAGGGTGTAAAACACATCAACATTATTCATTTTATTTCCCTGAAAAAATAAAAAATTGAATTTTCATACCATACATGCTCACCGGTCAATAAATTACCATATATGTAAGTAAACCAAAGAAAATAAAAAAAAATTAATACAAAACATTTTAATAGATTTAGATGGTCCATGGTGCAAATAATGAGAGCAAAGTTAAATCCTAACAAAACCCAAGATATGGCTGTATGAATGTAGTTAGTCTATGATAGTTGATACATCCACCCAGGTGTTTTCCTTGATAATGTTTCTCCAAATACATGTGACTCCATATATTTTGTCATTCACTTTTGAGAATAACAAATAATCCTTTCCTCTTCAGTTGACTTACATATAATATTAATAATTTCTTCTTCAACTGACAGTAAATAAAAATGATATGTCATGTTACAATAAAGTTTTATACATACTTACCTGACAGATATATACTTAGCTATAGCTCCGTCGTCTCCGACAGAATTTCAAATTTCGCGGCACACGCTACAGGTAGGTCAGGTGATCTACCGCCCGCCTGGGTGGCAGGACTAGGAACCATCCCGTTTTCTAATCAGAATTCTTCTCTTCCACCTGTCTCCTGCGGGGAGGCTGGGTGGGCTATTAATCGTATATATCTGTCAGGTAAGTATGTATAAACTTTATTGTAACATGACAATATCATTTTTATACATTCAACTTCCCTGCCAGATATATACTTAGCTGATTAGCACCCATTGGTGGTGGGTAAGAGACAGCTAACTACTGAAATAGACAGGTAAACAACATATGTTGTAGGTATTTATAAACCTTGGTTCCTACCTTATTAGGCTGAAGACTTTGCGGCTACTGCCTTGGAGTCTGCTTTAGCCTCAAGAGCCTCAGCGAGATAATGATCTATGGCTAAGAGTCTTGTGGGTCTGCCAATGGGGTCTTTATCCACTTACTCGGCAGAGCCTAAAGGCCTTTGTCATTGGGTGCTATTCCACTAACATGACAATACACCTTGTTCAAGGAGCACAAAACCGATCCCGATCACCTGATCCTAACATCCATGTTAGTTCTAAGATTGTAAGGAGTTTTATCCCCTCCGAACTCCTCACAAACAACCAAAAAACTCGAAACATAATTACACTTTCATTACAAAATATACAAAAAAAAAAAATTTTGTACTCCCCTACTAGTCATACATACCCTTGATCCCCTACCAGCAATGACACTCTGCTCCCGTGCGCAAAGTAGTGAGCTTGCTACTAGAAAACCAAGGCAACATATCTGACAAGAGGGTTTATGTACGATAAAAACACAAAATTAAGGATCAGTCTTTGCTCCAAGACCCAGTACTGTATCTGCTGATACAAAAGGACCTAGCGAGAAGCACTTCTCATAGGTCACTCTCACGTCCTTCAGATAATGAGATGCAAACACTGAATTGCACCTCCAATATGTAGTCTCAATGATATTCTTCAGAGACATATTCTTTTGGAACGCCAAAGACGTTGCTACTGCTCTTACTTCATGCGTCTTGACCTTTAGAAGACCGAAGGATTCCTCCGAGCAGTTCTTGTGAGCGTCCGTAATAACGCTTCTCACAAAGAAAGCCAAGCGTTCTTGGACATGAGTCGTTTGGGTCTTCACTGCACACCAAAGACCTTGTTGACAAGCTCCCATCTGTCTCTTCCTCTCTAAATAGTATTTAAGAGCTCTCACTGGACAGAGAGATCTCTCTATCTCTCTGCCTACCAGGTTAGATAGGCCTTTTACCTCAAAACTTCTGGGCCAAGGTTTTGATGGGTTTTCGTTCTTTGCCAGAAACATTGTCTGGAAAGAACAAATGGCAGCATCTCCTTTGAACCCCACCGTGGAATCCAGAGCGTGTAATTCGCTCGTCCTCTTGGCTGTAGCGAGAGCCACCAGGAACAAGCATTTCCTAGTGACGTCGCGGAAGGACGCCAGATGTAAAGGTTCGAATTTATCCGATGAAAGGAATTTCAGGACCACGTCTAGATTCCAACTAGGTGTTCTAGGAGTAGCTGCTTTCGAAATCTCAAAAGATCTAATTAGATCGTGTAGATCTTTGTCGTTAGCAATGTCCAGGCCTCGATTTCTGAATACTGAAGACAGCATGCTTCGGTATCCTTTTATTGTCGAGACTGATAGGTGTGATTCCTCTCTCAGAAAGAGGAGGAAATCGGCAATATTCACTATAGAGGTACTGGAGGAGGACAGCTTCTGACCCTTACACCACCTCCTAAAGACTTCCCACTTCGACTGGTATCTCTTCTCGTCGAAGCTCTGCGGGCTCTAGCGATAGAGCCCGCAGCCTTGCGAGAAAAGCCTCTCGCTCTGACAAGTCTTCGATAGTCGAAAGGCAGTCAGAGCGAGACCTGGGAGGTTGTGATGAAACCTCTCGAAGTGGGGTTGTCTGAGTAGATCGTGTCTGTTTGGAAGCGATCTGGGGAAGTCCACTATCCACTCCAGTACCCCTCCGTGACCATTCCTGGGCTGGCCAAAATGGGGCTATGAGTGTCAACTTCGTGCTCTTCGAAGCTACGAACTTCCTGAGCACTTCCCCAGGATTTGAACGGGGAAACAAAGGCGTAAGCGTCCACACCCGACCAATCCATGAGAAACGCGTCTATTGCGAGGGCTCTCGGATCTTCTACTAGAGAGCAAAAGGTCTCTATTCTTTTGGAGAGGAACGTCGCAAACAGGTCTATGTGAGGTCTCCCCCACAGGGACCAAAGACTTCGACACACTTCTTCGTGAAGAGTCCATTCTGTGGGAAGGACCTGGTTTCTCCTGCTCAGTCTGTCCGCTCTCACATTCTTGATCCCTTGAACAAACCTCGTGAGGAGAGTTATGCCTCTTTCTTCCGTCCAGGTTAACAGGTGTCTTGTCAACTGATAGAGGGAGAAAGAGTGCGTGCCTCCTGCTTGCGTATGTAAGCCAGAGCCGTGGTGTTGTCTGAGTTTATCTGTATCACCCCGTCTCTGACTATCTCTTCGAAGAACTTTAAGGCTAGGTGTATGGCCACAAGTTCCTTGCAATTGATGTGCCAGGACACCTGTTCCTTTGTCCAGGTGCCTGACACCTCCCTTGCTCCCAGCGTCGCTCCCCATCCCGACTCCGAAGCGTCGGTAAACACACTTGGTCTGGGTTCTGCAGAGCAAGCGATACGCCTTCGTCTTTTGAAGCTGAGGGATCCACCACTTCATATGATCTTTTACTTCTTGTGGAAGTTGGAAGACGTCCGAGAGTTGACCCGGTCTTCCAACTCCACACCTCTTTGAGGAAAAACTGAAGAGGGCGGAGGTGAAGTCTCCCTAGCGAGAAGAACTTTTCCAATGAGGACAGGGTCCCTAAAAGGCTCAGGTAATCCCTCGCTGAGCTGTTCTTTCTTTCTAAGAAGCTCGAGATTCTCGACAAACCTCGAGCGATTCTTTCTCGCGAAGGGATATACCCGAAAACCCCGAGAATCCATCTGAATCCCCAGATAGACCAAGTTCTGGCTTGGGGATCAGTTGTGACTTCTCGAGGTTGACGAGCAACCCTAGCGAATCTATCATGTTCCTTGTTACTTCTAAGTCCTCCAAGCACTGACTCTTCGACTTGGCCCTGATCAGCCAGTCGTCCAAGTAGAGGGAGATGTTTATCCCCTCTAGGTGAAGCCATCTTGCTACATTCGCCATCAGGTTGGTGAATACTTGTGGGGCTGTAGACAGTCGAAGCACAGAGCCCTGAACTGAAAGATCTTGTCTCCTATCACAAAGCGAAGATATTTCTTTGACAAATGGTGAATGGGAACGTGGAAATAGGCGTCTTGCAGGTCCAGAGAGACCATCCAGTCTCCTGGGCGAAGCGGCCGACATTACAGAGGCGGACGTTTCCATACGAAACTTCTTTTTCTGTACGAAGCGATTCAGAGCGCTTACGTCCAGAAACTGGCCTCCACCCCCCCGATGCCTTTGGTACTAGAAAAAGGCGATTGTAAAATCCCGCCCGGGGAGTGTGGATCCTGCACAAGTTCGATGGCCTCTTTTTCCCACATTTGCTCCACCATTTGAAGGAGAGTCTTTCGCATTAACGGGTCTCTGTACATCGCTGACAGTTCCCGAGGCGTAGATGTTAGGGGCGGGCTGTCGTCGAAGGGGATTACATATCCCTTCTTCAGGGACCGACACTGACCAAAGGTCGGCTCCCCTTTGTGCCCATACTCCTGCAAAGTTCGGAGTCTGGCGCCCACTGGTGCTTGGAGGAGCAACAAGTCACTTCGATTTCTTGAAGGGCCTAAATGAAGACCTTCCTCTCTTTTCAGAGCTCTTCTTTCTGGCAGGGGGACGAGCCGCTGCACCTCCACGAAAGGGCTGCTGAGTAGGACGAGATTCCTTCTAACTGTCGACACTACCGTTCGTCCTTTCTTGGACGTTTGCGTAAGTAGGTCTTGTGTCGCCTTCTCAGTTAGCGAGCGAGATATATCCTTCACTAACTGAGAAGACACAGATGATCTGATAGAGGGGCGACAGTAAGGCAGTCCTCTGGCTCGGAGAAACCCCTTTCGATAAAAGGGATCCATACACTGATCTCTTTTTCAGGAGACCAGCACCAAAAAGGGAAGCCACTTCACCCGAACCGTCCTGTACTGCCTTGTCCATGCAGGACAGGACGCTATGGAGAATTTCTGGGTTTTTCAGAACTCCGGATCCTTAGATTTGTTGGCCAGAACTCGAGTGACCAATCCAGAAAATTGAACACCTCTAAAGTGACAAAAAGTCCCTTTAGAAAGTGGTTCAACTCTGAAGTGCTCCACGTCGCTCTGACCGATCCTAAGGAGTGACGTCTAGAGGCCTCCACTAAACTGGAAAAGTCGGCATCTGCAGAGGCGGGTAAAGAAAGACCCATAGTCTCTCCTGTCCCATACCAAATACCTCTCTTCCCATGCAATCTGGAAGGAGGCATGCAGAATACCGTCTTTCCTAACTCCTTCTTCTTGTCCATCCAAGAATCTAAAGAATGGAGTGCCTTCTTCATTGATATCGCAGGCTTGCATTTTTAAAAAGGCCGACGATTTAGCCGTAGCTGAGCTCGAAAAGAGCGAACGAGGAGAAGGAGGAGCCGCAGGACTAAGAGAATCTCCAAACTCTTGTAGTAGTAATGAGGCCAAGACTTTATAACTAGAAAGTCCCTCATTAGCAGGAGGTTCGTCGTCAGACAACTCGTCTAACCCTCGATCAGACGAAGGAGAAAGTTCACGTTTGGAGGGAGAGTCCTTCCAAGACCTCCTATGTTCTGAAGGAGAGGAGCTCCTATTTGGCGAAGAGTCATAACCTCCAGGAACGAGTCCCCGACTCTTGCTCCTGGCTCTTGACTCTTGCCTCCTGACTCCTGCCTCCTGGCTCCTGCCTCCGACTCCTGACTCCTGCCTCCTGACTCTGGACTCTGCCTCCTGACTCCGGACTCCTGGCTCCTGCCTCCTGACTCCTGCCTCTTGGTCCTGGCTCCTGCCTCTGGCTCCTGCCTCCTTGCCTCTTGCCTCCTGGCATTGCCTCCTGGCTCTTGCTCTTGCCTGGATGCCTCCACACTCTTGGCTCTGGGCTCCTGCCTCCTGGTTGACTCCTCACTCCTGGCTCTTGGCTCCTGCCTCCTGGGTGACTCCTCACTCCTGGCCGGTGCCAGACGTCTGATTGTTTCATCCAGGTTCGTACCGGAAACCTCACCTCGAGTAGGAGTATTGATCCTGGAGGTAGATACCTCCATACGTCTGGAGGATCTTTTAATAGGAAGGGAAGTGTCTTTCCTTCTAGGAGGCTCCTTTGACAGGACTCCTACAAACGACGAAATCTGTTCCTGCATCGCCATCATGAACCTCTTAGTAGCCTCCTCTTTATCCTCTTCGGGAGGAGGGGAAGGAGGAGGGGAGGAGTCCATAGCCTCCACCTCCTGCCTCCTTCTCACTCTGGTTGAAAGAATGGCTCTCTTGCCTTCTTCACTCCCGATGGAGACTCCTCAGGGAAGTTTCAGGGCTCGAGTCAATAGTCGGCGCCCTTCCAACTCCTCTTGAGAGGCCGAGATCGATCGGAATCTCTCCAATCACGTCTCGGTGATGAAGATCCCGACGACAAGAAAACACTCACGTAGGACGCTTTTACAATAGCGGTCCTTGGCAGTCTGGGGTGTCACAGAAACCGCCGAATGGGACACCTGATCGGTGGGGATTCTCCACAACCTCCTTTCGGCTTTCGACATTCCTTCTCCTCTGGGCATGTGAGCTTGGAAGAGGTCTAGACCTAGGAGCGTTGCTGAGCCGACCAGATGCCCCCTCCACTACACTGGGGACACTCATATCACTGCCACTGACAAATCACTAGCCTTACCTTGTATGGCAGCCATTTTGTTTTCCATCAACTTGAAGGCTGCTTTTAGATCTGCAAGTTCTTTCGCTGGATCTACAGGTTCTGCAATAGGAGAAGGGGAAGATCCCAAGCTTGGAATTAGTTCAGATCTAGAAACTACTTAAAACTTCTATGAGAAGCCTTCCTCACTCTTTCTCTTTCTAACTTTTTAAATAATTAGTTAGATTCTTCCATTCGTTCACTCAAGTTCTCACATTCCTTACAAGTATTAGTGAAAGAACATTCATACTCCCTGCACCTCTTGCATACCGTGTGGAGGGTCTACCGAAGCTTTCGGCAACCTCACCTTACAGCCTACATTCACACAACGTCTCACAACCATACCAGAGTCAGACATATTTAAAGAAAAATCCAAAATCAAGTCCACAAAACAGTCCACAAAAGCGTATATGCCAATCCAACAATCCAGATACGTCACCAAAAGTCGGTCAAGAAGATCAATTGCCGGTGAAAAAAGAAAAACCAATCGAGAGGAACCAACAACAATGTTGATGGTCCGGGCGACAGAAGAATTCTGATTAGAAAACGGGGATGGTTCCTAGTCCTGCCACCCAGGGCAGGGAGGCGGGGGTAGATCACCTGACCTACCTGTAGCGTGTGCCGCGAAATTTGAAAATTCTGTCGGAGACGACGGAGTCTATAGCTAAGTATATATCTGGCAGGGAAGTTGAATGTATAAAAACATTTGTTTTGTGTCCTGCAAATGTTTTAATGTAAAAGCTTGAGATGGAGACAAAGGATCATTATCACTTTAATTTTGTACCCAAATTAATGTCAGGGAAGTATTTAATTTAAGTAACAGCTATGTACATAATGTACTTGACACATTATACTGTAATAGCAGTCTATACAGCAATTTTGCTGTCATTTTTCATAGCACATACACTTACACATATAATACTGTATTACATCGATTAGTTGTATTAAACATAGGCATAGATCATGTGTAAATAAGAAATGTGCTTGAAACATGCAAGTACTTTTCATTTTTGATATCATCACCAATACGTATTTGGACAGAAATAAAAGCCCTTCCATAAAAACACTATCGTATTCTAAATAACAAAATCATTCACACATACTTTTAAGGATCACTAATGTTTCTCCAAGGTCACACAAATAAAACAATATATCCAACTCCAATTCTTTGTACTATTACAACAGATTTGTCTTCCGAATGAAAGCCAATAAAATGCAGATACTAAAAGTGTTGTGGATAAGCCATCTTTTTAAACTGAAAACTAATATTCATCTTTGGTCAAATATTTCATTGAAGTGCTAAAAGTACATGAGCAATGAGGCTGAAAATACAAAGGGGAACTAACCAAAGATAATGAATACTGAGATAGTAAAACATTACCTGGATGCTATTCGCCTTACATAGCTGAGCAGCATCTTCAATTACAGACATAGGTATATCATCAATCGTCTGACCCTGAAACAAAATTTTTTATTAGAAAGTTGCCATACTGGATCTCCATCTAATGTTAAAATTATATTTATTTTTCAAGAGATCTAATTGATTCAATTGTCTACTTCGACTGTACGATTCTTAAAACAAAACTGTTCTTTATGTGTGAGCAGGAATTAAACCATTTTCCAATAATTCCTGAAACCATTGAAGAATGATTTCCTATACTGCTTACAAATAATTTGTGGCTGATTACAACAAAATAAACATGTGAAAATTTTTCTGATTAAATATCAGAAGTACAATAAAAAAATTCAGTCCATATGTACTGCATTGTACGATAAAAAACAAGAGGGAAAAATACAAAAAATATACAGTGGATTTATGTTTTCTTTTTAGAAATCTAATACAGTACAAAGCTTGTCAAGTTATTAAAATAACTGTAAAACATGCAATGTGAATCAATATCCTGTAATATATTTTTTTTTTTGTGTAACATCCTCCACCAATACATTCAAAGATCAGGATGATAAAACAGGAGGAGGTCCAACACAAGGTCAACCTCTTACACCATTGGCCAATATATTACTGTATCCCTTAATGGTGATACCAAGGTCCAAGCTTTGGGATGTTATGCAAAACTTTGTAAGTCTAGAACAACAGTCCACAATTAACCATATCCAAGGCCAGCCTACCCTGCCACTGTCCCACCTACAAAATAAGCAAAATGAAAATTCTCTAGTCCTATTAGTCTTGAACATGGGCTTTATGACCCAAAATACATCATACCAACTCTCTTAATCCTTACAATATTCTATTCTTTATTACCAATGTGCCGTTATTTGCCACTGCTTATTATATTTCTGAATACATTTTCATTTTGCGTTTACACTAACTGTTAAGCTTTTAAGACATTTGTGTCATCGCTCACCCCCTTCATTATTCTTTCTGAGGTCTGAGGTGCTTTCATAATGTTATTGTACGTTACTCCCACTAAGTTACGACCATTTTAAACAGATATATTTTTTTATTTAGTAATTTAACCAGACCACTGATATAGAAAATATGTCCATAATATAAATTATCGTTTTCATACAACACCCTCCGACTCACACTGAAGTTTCAGTGATGAAATCTGAGTTACAAAAATACATCCCTACCATAAGCCTCTATACCATTCCAGATCATGATATTTCCTATGTATTACCTTTCCTCAGTAGTTTGAGTGGATTATTTTTTTTTTAGGAACATTCTAAGAATATCTGTGGTAATTTATGTTTTCCCTCAACAATTATAGAGTTGTGCTAATATACGTAGTACTATGAGCATTACCAGGATTTTGCAGAGGTCATGAACAGCCACAAGTTGTGAAGTCTATTTTTTTTTTTTTTTTTTTTTTGTTTTTTTTTTTTTTTTTACTACACTTCACATGACAAATTATGAAGTCTCTCTATTAATCTACAATTTATCCCAAACATACCAGTGACTTCTCTCAAGTAAATCCAGCACAAGACTTGGCTAAGTGTAAATGCAGCTTTAATTTCTGTGTAAATCCCATGAATCAATATATTCAAGTTCAAAAAGCCATTAAAAAATGATGACAAAGTATGTGAATAGTATAAAAAAAATAGATAAAAGTTCCGATTGTAAGTCACAGTTTCACTTACTGGGTTTAGTCTGAGATACACGTGGGCTGAGGAGACTTTATCGACATGAAACCACACATCTTCAGGCCAACCCCACTTAATCAGGTCTTCATCTGCAACATAAATACAAATTATATATATATAAAAAATCTGGGAGCAATTACTTACTATTATAAGGCCAAAACTTGCACATCAAAGTATGTAATAAGAAAATAAAGTCAAATACAAAGATAAAATATATTCACTTTATAAAAATGGTTTTCATTACTCACTTTCATATTTATCTAATCCCATGAACAGGGTGACCGGTGGGTCTGCAGCTGAAAGTATAAAATACAGAAATTAACATAAAATGTACAAGCTATTCTGACTGGCAATTTTGCCATAAAAAATCTTGAAATGAAATGGGACCAGTCAACAGCTGACGTTGACTACATCATGAAAACTTCGTACCATTCACATAATTTTAATAACAGTCCAAGTATTTTCATTTTAGCTAGTGTTGTCAAAAAATGATTCTAGGCTTCCAGTGCAATAGCTTTACTGAACTTTCAAACATTACACTTATAATAAATATACATTGCAAAAATTGAAATTTCCTTAAACAAACTCTTCTCAAGGTCAATATACATTTAAACATATCCTATATACATGTCATGCAGGAACTCCAAACAATTCAATCATTTGTAGAGATTAAGTGAATCGGCTCAAATTATCATATCTGCCTACAGTCCCTTTATATCCAATAGTAAAGGGAATCATTCTTTGTAGTCTGATTCGGCTGCGACAAATCCAAGGAGTTGGGTGGAGGGCAATTCTGTCAAAGCAATTGGTTTGTATTGAAAGAAATTTAGTTTAAAAATTTTTTTTTTTTAAATAAACTTTAATCATAGCCTCAACAGAAGTTAGGCGTGAGGTATGATGAAATACAGTAATGATGCTCTTGTGAAAAGAAAAAAAGACCCAGAGGGACATGTGCATTCATAGGTAAAAATGCATTAATTAGGAATGGGTCAATCACTGGACTAGAATCATGTGGAAACCGAGAGTTCAGAATTAGTGTGAGTCGAAACAACAGGTGCAACAACATTTAAAAATGGCAAGTCTGGTGGCTACAGAAATAAGGGCAAAGAATCTTAACACACACTCATAGAATAAAAGTATCTAATCTTAAAACTGGCCCAAACTTGCATCAACTTCTTGATCACAGCTCTAGGGAAGCACAGCCTAGATCAACTTCTTGATCACTGATGTAAGGTAGCACAGCCTAGGCTAGGCTATTCACTACTCCCATGACCACACTTTAAACTAAACACAGCACCCACTTTGCATATAAACTGGTAGCTATCAAATTAGGGGAGTGCAGTAGTGCTCGTCTTCAATTCTACTAATTAATTTCCTATTTTTTACCAAATTACCAGAGTAGTTTTAAGAATGAAGGGAGCAGACTAAGACTACTTATGAACAGAAGCTTTGTTTATATATCTTATGCTGGTCAGAGCTTTGTCGTCTGAATCAGGTTAGGCTGGGTAAGGGCACAGCATTCTAGTGATGGGTAGGTTTTTCAATAAAACTGATGGCTACTACTGCTACTAGGTTCCTGCCAGTTGGCAGCTGTAATATTTACTGTATTCCTCATGTTTTCATTTACATTTATGCCTTTGTTAGCGTTAGATATTTACAGTTTCTTTATTTTTTTTTACGTTCATCCCCAAAAGCCTGGTACTAAGCACAGTGCCCATGTCATATGTAAACTGATTCTTACTCAACCAGAGGGGCGTGGTAGCAGTCTTCAGTTTCACAGTTTTCTCGTGGGTAGAGCTGTGTCTGTCCTTCTCAACTGGTTCCAATTACCAAATTCATTTATTGTAGATCTAGTTCTAAATATTTACTAATTAGTATCCTAAGCTAGGCTGACTTATCATGGGGTTGTATTAGCCTACCACAACTAGGTACCTTCTCCCTTCTCGTTCGGGATACGTTGAGCTCCCTAAACAAGCTACTAAGGTAAGTGGCTGAGCGGCGACATAGCAGTCACCTCTCTCGGAGCGCGGCCACTTCCCGAAAAAGTGCTTGAATTAGTATGCCATTATTTCGGAATTTACGAGAAAACACTTAGCTACTTCGAGAGGAGCATAAGAGGTCATTTTGGACTGCCTGGATTGGCCACAGCTCTTGACTGGCTCTCAGGGCAGTGAATTCAAGTGCTTTTTCGGGGGTTTCCGGAGGGCAGCCGCGTTCCGGAATCGGTGGCCGCTATGTCGCCGCTCGGTCATTTACCCTATTGCCCTTACAGGCTGAACAGGGTCAGGGGTACTGTAGGCAATGAAGACATCTCAGAGGGAATATGAATGACCCAACTAAACTGACCCTGACCTACGATGTCATGCCATAAACTGACCGCCTTGGAGGGGAGCGGGCGAACGGGTATCACCCATCTGGCTTTCCCCGCACCCCGAGAAGTAATTCATGACCTCTTTTCGGCATTTTACCCAAATATTGGGCCTTACCCAACCCTGGATAGGCTGCGTAACCTAAACTAACCTACCTACCCTATACCCTAAGGAGACGTAGCCTTACAACGCCCATAGTAAATTAGGCTTTAAATACCTATTAATTTGTATTTGAATTGTCCACGCGTACAGGATTATTGACTTAAATGTGGTTTTAAACTTAGAAATGAAGAAAATTAAAAATTACCAGTGCTGGTGAAATAGAAGACCATAGCGACGACTTCCTCCTCCCTTGTCGAGGTCTAATTGAAAACAAATCCCGATGCCAGCAGACACAATTACTAGATAATCAACTTATTTTATCTTCTGATCTGTCAAGTCTCGTGGTCATTTATGGGAAAATTCGTGGTATTAATGTAAATTACTGCAAATTCTTCACTTATAAGGTCTATCAATGTTAATTATCATAATTAATAACTTCTTTAATGCGGTATACCAGCGAAGACCTTGGACATGCGACAGAAAAATGTGACTCGTGTAGATGAGCTTTTATGAAACTCGAATCCTCTTTTATGAAAAATATA